>NW_027187358.1:4046286-4095539 GCF_028583685.1 Petaurus breviceps papuanus | reverse complement strand
CCATAAGATTTTACACATGCATTTAGAACATAAACTGGTGTTGCCACTGGCTGCAATAATTCTCTGCTTATAAAAGTCAACTGCTTCTGATTATGGTGTTTTTTAGGCTCATTTAGTCTCCTTGTTATGACAATTAATTTATGAGGCAGCTGGTGGCACGGTGAATAGAATGCTAGGCCTGGGGTCAGGAATCCCTGAATTCAAATCCAGCCTTAGACATTTACTGTGTGACCCTGGGCAAGTCACTTAACTTCTGTTTGCCCTAGTTTCTTCAACTGCAAAATGAGAATAACAACAACTAAATCACAGGGTTGTTGTGAGGATCAAATGGGATGATATTTGTAACTGAGCATACTTCCTGGCACAGAGTATGAGTTATTATAAATGCTTATTTTCTCCCGTTGGTAAATTTCTATATAGAATTACCATAACCAGTGTCCATATACCATTTTTTAAAATTATAAATGTTTCAGTTTTGGAGTATTCAGGTTGAAGTTGTTTTAAGTATATACAATGTCTTTTAAAATTTATTGCTTTTCTAGTCTTGTACTAATTTTCTTTTGTTCTTGATCATCTTTATTTGTCAATGAAAAAAATAAATTTAATTGATAGAATAAAATTATTTTTATAAAAATCCTTATGGCAGCATACAGGAGGCAATGTTGTCCAGTTAAAAGTATAATGGATCTGGAGACAGTGAACCTAGAAAGGCTAAACAGAGACAGCTATTAAAGGTTTTTAAATGCCAAATTGAGGAGCATGTATTTCAACCTAAAAGCAACAGTGAGCCACTAAAGCTTTTTTAGCAGGGGAATAAAGAGCTGGTCAGGTAGAAGAGAGATTATTTCTTGGCCACAGAAGATAGAACCAAAACCAAATAAGGGGCAGATTTGGAAGTGAGAGAAATGATGATTAAATAACCCATTATTTCAGATCCAGGATTTTTTTCCCTTTCTATTTCTCTACTAAGTCAAATCAGCATGTGAAGGACACACTGCTGATAATGAGATTGGATTAATTTTCTACTCAATCTAGTTCAGACCCCACACAAGTGGGGAAGTCCATTGTATTCTACTCAGGCTTGGGTGGTAGGTGGATCCTTTGTCTAGACAGCAGGGGGCTGGCAGTAGTCTGAGAGTAAAAGGGACATAATCAAAATCTTGTCCCCCAGTCTGTCATATTAGATCTACCTCTCATTATAATATTCATTCTTTCATTAACTCATATGAGTTGATTACTGGCTATCGGGAGCACTTACTCTTCCAAGGGCATGTAAATGTCAAGAAGCATTTGAGATAACCATTGACCTCTTTTATTATTTGCTAGTGATAATTTATAACATTATTAATTACCCAGTAACTCTATCTCTTTTTATGTCACAGAAAAGTGGAATATGTTGTTTCTAGAGATAAATTTCCTTTCAAAGTTTTGCTTTTTTTTTTGGAGGGAGGAGGGCAGGGCAATTGGGGTTAAGTGACTTGCCCAAGGTCACATGGCTAGTAAGTGTTAAGTGTCTGAGGCGGGATTTGAACTCAGGTTCTCCTGACTCCAGGGCCAGTGCTCTATTCACTGCCCACCTACCCTCCCCCCTTTCAAAGTTTTTAAGCAAAAAGGCTAGGCTGATCACTTCTCAGATATGTTGTAGGGGAGAAAATACTTTCAGGGAAGAGTTGGATTAGAAGGCTTCTAAAATCCCCCCCAACCACAAGCACACTCCGTTCAAAGATTTTCATAGTAGCACTACGTGTTATTAAGAATAAAGTAGAAGGAACCTAAATATTCAGTAAAATAGGAATGGTTAAATAAATTGTAGTATATGAATATGATACCACAAAGGAAATAAGACCAACAAATAAGAATTTTAAAAAATCTGAAAAGTTATTTATGAAGTAATGCAGGAGGAACAAATCCATAAAGATGACATACTGTTGAGGGCGGCTAGGGGGCACGGTGAATAGAGCATTGGTTCTGGAGTCAGGAGAACCTGAGTTCAAATTCAGCCTCAGACACGGAACTCAAAAACCAGGCGTGTGACCTTGGGCAAGTCACTTAATCCCAAATGCCCTCAAAAAAAAAAAGACAAAAAAAAGATGACACACTGACTGTAATCATGAGCAAAAAAGAGTGAAAAAGAATGGCCAGAGTATCCTGATAATGGTTTAGAATGGTTAAAAACCTGATATAGTATACATATTATACTTAGTTTAAATGTAAATAATTACTAAGCAAATCTGAATGGCTGTACTGATACTGAACGTTGAGGTTTTTTTTTATTAACAATTTAAATGATTAAACATTTAATTTAGTTTTTAAGTGTGAGCAAACCCCCCCTCTACCACCCACCAAACCAAACCAGGAGTTTGAATGGCCTGCAAGTTCAACAGGAATCATTTATATAACCATGTAAGAGACAACAGGACAAACATGAGCTGCAGTGGGGAGTACTGACTTTGGAGAAAAGAAACCTAAAGTTCTGACTCTCACATTTACTTCCTGTATGGTCCTTGTCAAATCAGTTCACCTCAGTGATCCTCAGTTTTTGCATTTGTAACATTGCCTATCTCACAGAGCTGTTTATACACTGTAAAGTACTATAAAAATGGGAGTTTTCAATTAATACTTATATCACATTTCTAGGAAATACTCCTTTTCTCATCTGCAAGAAACAAATTTAGAATAATAAAAAACTACACAGAGCATTGTCAACTTATGGAACTTGTTAGCAAAGATCTGTTTCTATTTGGTGGAATGCTTTTTTAAAAAATCCATAGTAGACAAATTAGACTTGCATCTCACAATAAATGGACCTAATAAAAAGCAAGACATTTGCTTACCACACAAAATGGGTCTATCTTCATCATCACCTTGCATAAGCTCTAGTATTTATATATGTGTGTATATATATATATACATACACACACATACACACACACGCACACACACGTTTATATAAACAGAAAAAAACCCAACCTATAACTTCAATTCATCACCTTATATCCACTGTTTGATCTCAGCTGCACTGTTTTCTGAATAAAAGATATAGAATGAATTATACATATAAAAGGCGCAAAGGGCTAAAAATCTTCTGTATATGTAAAGATCTTTCAGTACAGCAAATCATTTGCTCAACAGGTGCTAAAACTTGTTTAGTTTACATTAAATACAGGAAAGAAACTATAAATACAGGAAGGAAATAACACAACCAGAAAAAAAAAAACCCAACAAATGACAAATATTGGTCACTTCTGAGTTGAAAAATGTATCATTTTTCCAAGCAACTCATAAAAGCTGCTAAAAATCCTAGAAGAGAGCAAAGAAAACTTTAGGAATTCAAGGCAGTTCAAAAAGCATAAAATACAAACTTGCCAAAACCATTTCCAGGATGTTAAAACAATCTACTGACCTCTTAAGGATGTTGTAAGAAAAGCATTATGTAAATGAGAGCTATTATAAGACATCCTGTCTGAGTAAAAACAGACTAAAAAAATTTATAAAATGACTGCTTAGTGTACAAGTTATCATTTAAAACTTCAGATTACATATAAATAAAACATTAAAAATTTTTATATTTTGTTAACTACTTTAATAGAGATTCAGAGAAAGTGGTAAACGGCAAAGCTCCACAAGAGACATAACATATGTTATTATATAGCATGTAGGACTTGCCTTTCATGGTGTATACCACTTCCTCTTCCTTCTAGTCAAAAAGCAAAATATCACAACTCAAATTAATTGCTGTGTTAAATGTTATTAAAATCTGCCAAATAACTAGTCTTGCTATCATTATCCCTGGAAATAAAATTTAAAAAAGAAAGTATTCAATGTAGAGTCAACAGTGATTTAGAGAGTCAGAAGAACTAGATTTGAATCTTAGTTAAGTTATATAGGTAGCTGGGGAACTCTGGGTTCCAACCCCTCTGGATCTATGTTTATTCTGTTCAATGAGGGGATAGTTGTATTAGCTAATTCAGAAGCTGCATAGGATAGTGAAAACAGTAATAGATATGAAGTTATAGGACTTAGGTTCACATCTGGGTTCTGTCACTTACCGTGTGACCTCAGGCAAGTCGTTTAACCTTTATAAGCCTTTTAACTCATCTGCTTAATGGAATGGGGAGGAGAGGAGGGAAGAGAGGAAGGGTATAGATCAAGGGTGGGGAACCTGTGGCCTCGAGGCCACATGTGGCCCTCTAGGTCCTTGGGTGCAGCCTTTTGACTGAGTCCAAGTTATACAAAACAAATCCTTTTACTAAGGGGATTTGTTCTGTGAAGTTCTAATTTAGTTAAAGGGAGGCACTAGAGGACCTAGAGGGTCACATGTGGCCTTGAGTTAGCAGATTCCCTACCCCTGGAATGGATTAAATCGGTTCAGAGATTCCTTCCAATTTTAAAGTTATGATCCAAAGACCTCTAAAAATCCTTTGAGGGGTTAGTTATGTATTTGGCCTCAGAGGACCTAGGTTCAAACCCCAATTCTGTAACTTACTACCTGTCTGATCAATAACTTCCTTAACTACTCTGAGCCTTAGTTTCCTCATCTGTAAAATAACATGGTTGGAAATCTGACCTAAAAGGTCTTTTCCAGTTATAAATCTATGACTTTAAGGTGGTGTAATTCATTTACTAAGCATCTTCTCTGTGTAAGGCATGACTATAAAAATCTACTTCCTAGTCTTCTCTATATATTTTCTAACTGTTCTGACATAAGGAAAAAATATTTGGTAAATATGAAATCAAAAGAACACATAAATCCCCAACCTTCCAAATACTGGGTAACAATGTTATTCCACAAAAACTGCTTGGAAAAGTAGGAAACAATCTGACAGAAGTTAGGTACAAACTAACATCTCATGCCATATACCAAAGTGACAAATGGACACATGATTTAAATATAAAAGGCCACATCATTATTAAATTTGCAGCAAGAAGAAAGAAAATACCTTTCACAACTATGGATAGGAGAAAGATTCATGAATAAAGGATAGAGAGGACTGCAGAAGATTTTGATTAGATAAAACTGAAAAGTTTTCGCATCAACAAAATCAATGCATTTAAAATTCGAAGAGAAACAGTTAACTGATAAAGGCCTGGTGCTATATTTGTATATATATGTGTGTGTACATACATACATATATGTATGTATAGATACACTTAACAACCTAGGACTTCTAAGTTCTATCATATTCCTTCAGTCATCAGAAACTGCAGGGCTGATTCTCTCCATTCTTTTCCTAGTTATCAAATTACCTGGGTAGTACAATCTTTCCAACTAAGCTATTAAAAATAAAAGTTTTTGGATTTTTATGTTGGAGTTTACATTTAAAGCTTGTAGTTATGTGACCCTTACCCAAGTATTTTGTGTTCTTGAGTTTACTAAGCATTGTTCTTCTGTGTTTGTTTCTGGGTCAGTTAGGACGGTGCAGTAGACAGAATATTAGATTTGGAGTCAGAAAGACATTGAATTCAAATCTGGCCCAGCATTCTAGTTGTGTGACTCAATTAACCTTTGTCTGCCTGTTTTCTCATTTGTAAAATGGGGACAAAAATAGCACCTGGCCTTAGGATAAAATGAAATATTTGTAAAATGCTTTGCAAACCTTCAAGTGTTATATAAATGTCAGCTATTATTATTGGTTACTGACTTATTTTTAATCAATGGTTTTATGCTTGCTACTTTACAATTTGAGTCCTGGTAATACTATGCCCATCTTCCTTCATTTCACGCTTTTGTAAGAACTGCATTTTTAAAAAAAGGAATTTGGGGTGCCAAGTATAACTTCGACTGTAGAATTATGGTGCCATGATTACAATATTGCAACAAAGAATTAATTAGACCAGGGATGGGGAAACTGGCCTAAAGGCCACATATGCTCCTCTAGGTCCTCAAGTGTGGCCCTTTGACTGAATCCAAACTTCACAGAACAAATCCCTTTAATAAAGATTTATTCTGTAAAACTTGAGACTCAGTCAAAAGGCCACCCAAGGACCTAGAAGACCACATGTGGCCTCAAGGCCACAGGTTCCCTACCCTTGAATTAGATCATATAATAATAACTTCAAATTTTATTACAAAGGTTGGATAGTAAATTCATCTGTCCAATTCTCCAAAAATAGCTATGTTGTCTTCTTTCATTTCTCCCAATGCCATGTTCTGATACAGACAAGATCACTTCACTGAAACTATAAGCATGCTTTTTCCATACCTCTGCAAATACTATCCAATCATATGATCTCATGAAATTGTGATACAAAGTAATATAGTTAAATTCTATATGATCCTAGGCTTAAGAGTTGGAAATCATCTTTGAGATAATCTAGACCATACCCTTCCGTTTACAGATGAAGAAACAGAGGTTCAGGGAAATTAAGACTCGATCAAAATCACATAGGCAAATGATTTTGGCTTCAAATCCAATGTTCTTTCACTGTACAGAAGAAAGGGGAAAAGGGAAGGAAAAAGAGGAAAGGAATAAAGGAAAGAAAAATGCATTAAGTATTTAATATTAAGTATTATTATTACTGTTATGTGCCAGGAACTGTAATAAGCACAATATAAATATCTCCTTTGATCCTCGCCACAACCTTGGGAGGTAAGTACTATTATCATCCCTATTTTAGAGTTATGGAGACTAGAGCAGAGAGAAGCTGAGTGACTTTATCAAGATCATACAGGTACTAAGTGTCTGAGGCCAGATTTGAATTCAGGTCTTGATGGCAATCCCAGCACTCTTATCCACTATGCCACTTAGCAAAATAATAACAAAATTTATTTGGAGGAATAAAAGAACTTGAATCTCTTTTTTCAAATTCAAATTTAAATAGTTATTATAAACTTATAATCAGTGCAGATAATTAAATGTGGTTTGCAATTTTTAAAATTATTTATTTGCTTTTAGTTTACAACATTCAGTTCCACCATCTCTTAAGTTTCAAATTTTTCCCCCCTCACCCCCATAGTGGCATGTAATCAAATACAGGTTCTACAAATACCTTCATGTTGAATGTTAGTCACGTTGTAAAGGATTACAACCAGTGGGCTGAAGAGTGAGAAAGAAGGGATAAAACAAAACAAAACACAAACGAGAGGGAGCAAAAAGTTTGCTTCAATCTGCAGACTGTAGTTTTTTCTCTGGACGTGGATGTCCCTTTCTATCATGAGTCTTTTGTAGTTGTCTTCTAACCTTGTATTGCTGAGAGGAGTCCAGTCCATCAAAAGTTAGTCGTCATACATACTATGTGTTTGTAATTATGTACAAATTTCTCCTGGTTCTACTCTTCTCACTCAACATCAGTTTATATAAGTCTCTCCAAGTTACCATGAAGTCTGTCTACTCCTCATTTCTTATGGCACAATAGTATTCCATTACATTCATATACCACAACTTTTTAGCCATTTCCCAATTGATGGGCATCCCCTTAACTTCCAATTCTTTGCCACCATAAATAGAACTGCTATAAATACTTTTTGTACGTACGGGTCTTTTTTCCCACTTCTGTGATTTCTTTGGGATCCTGCCCCAGAAGTGGTATTGCTGGGTCAAAAGTATGTACTTTTTTTATAGCCCTTTGGGCATAGTTCCAGATTGCTCTCTAGAATGGTTGGATCAGTTCAAAATTCCACCAACAATGCATTTGTGTTCTAATTTTTCCACATCCTCTCCAGCTTTTCTCATTTTCCTGTTTTGTCATCTTAGCCAATATGACAAGTAAGATATGGTACCTCAGAGTTGTTTTGATTTGCATTTCTCTAATCACTAGTGATTTAGAGCATTTTTTCATATGCTTATAAATATCTTTAATTTCTTCCTCTGAAAACTGCCTGTCCATATCCTTTGACCATTTATCAACTGGGGAATGACTTGTATTTCTTAAAATTTGACTCAATTTTCTGTATATTTTAGAAATGAGGCCTTTATCAGAAACACTGGTTGTAAAAATTCTTTCCCAGGTTTGCAGTTATTTATACTTGAACATGATTAAGGACGGATTTCTACAGTCCTACTATCAAAATGGTTATGGGAAGCAGAATTATGTTTTCATAAAATAATTTTCCAAAAGTGTCACATGAACCAAAAAAATTTTTTTAACTTTTAAAATGTTTTACTACTGTTCTTTTATTCATCTGTCCCTACCTACTGTGATAGTAATGGCAATTAAAGATTCCCCTGTATTGGCTTGGTTTTCAAAGTGATTGTGTTAAAACTCAGAGCTTGTTAATCCCACCTGTGGGATGGACTTGTTGATGTGAAAAGGAAGTCCTGAACTGGGAGGAGCTGGTGACGTAGATTTGGAGAGACAAGAGAGAGGCAGAAGATCTTTTTGGAAGCAGCACCTCGTGGAGAGAGAGAGAGAGACTAAGAGAATTGCTGGTGACTGCTTTGAATTGCCCTGGACTTTTGAGACCTGCCCCCTGAGCTGCCAAGGACTGAGGAGACATGGCTGTTTTGCTGGTACTTTGTCTGTCTGTTTTGATGTTGTTTTGCCAGATTTGTCCACTGGTGAAAGACAGTCCTTTTGTTGAAGAAGTCCTGGAACCTGGCTGTTCGCTAAGAAGCCCTGAGACTGTCCTGCAGACAGAGAGTGAATACTGTCCACTGGTGAGGGACGGTGCTGTTGTTGCAGGGGTCTGGAGACTGTCCTGCAGACAGAGTGAATACTGTCCACTGGTGAAGGACAGTGCTGTTGTTGCAGGGGTCTGGGAACCTTTCTGTTGGTTCAGAAGCCCTGAAGAAGGATTTTCTTGTTGTATGTTTACAGAAATCCTGGGAGAGGGCTTTGCTAATGTGTTCAGGGGTTCTAGGACTGTTCTACAGACAGAGGATGAATTCATGAAGGGACTGGCAATGTATCTTATGGCCTTGCTAAGCCTTGTCTCCCCAGGAACTAAGATTGCTGAGAACTTGCCTCATGTCAAGATGAAGAAAAGACCTCCATTTGGGTATTAAGTGCTGTGTTTAAACTTGATGTAACTCTGGGGTAGATTCAATTGTGATCCAGGGGTGGGGAACTTTTGACCTTAGGTTTGGAAACTAATCTCCATTTGAGAAGAGGGACTTTGTGGTGGACTAAATTAAGGTATAGCCTAGGGGTGGAGAAGTATTTAGAACAGAGACTTTGTAATTGATTGAATGATTGGAAGGTCCTGGGGTGGGGTAGTACTTGGAGATTATTTAATCACACTTAGTAAATGCTGTATTTGGAATGATGTCATGTTTTGATCTTCTCTGTTCTTGGTTTGTCACTGAATAAAATGGAGAGCACCTATGCTAGTATTGGGAACCTTGGGAAGTTGCCTTCCTTGGCATTACATTACACCTATCAGTTCACTTTTTTCCCAAGCAAAAGCCCTCCCATACAACAAATATGTGTAACCAAGCAAACAAATCAAGATATCAGATGTCTCTTTGAATACACATGCATGCATGCATGCAACACACGCACACACACAAATGCCTATCGATATATAAATAAAAAATAAATTCCACTTGAATTCATATGCCACAATTTGTCCAGTGATTTCCCAACTGATGGGCACCTATTTTTTTGCCCCTATTCTTTGCCACAATAAAAACAGCTGCTATAAACATTCTTATACATATTTTTCCTCTTGCCTCTTCCTTGGGGTATATTCCCAATAGTAGTATCCTTGAAAAAAAAAAAAAGATCGGCAAAAGGGTATGTACAGTTTAGTGACCTTTTGAGTGTTATTCCAGAATGTACAAACTAGTTTATACTTCCCACCACTGGGGCACTAATTTACTGTCCTCCTATAATTAACAATTGCTACTTTCTACTTTTCTCACTTTTGTCCATCCTGAGGGGTGTAAGGTAAAAACCTCAAAACTGACAAACTTCGTTTAAATGCTTATCATTAGAGCTGGATCATTTTTTTTCATATACTTGTGGACAGCCTGCACTTCATTTGAAATGTTTTTGTATGCTTTGACCATTTACCTGTTGTGGAATGACTTTTCTTATGTATTTTATGTCAATATCTCTTAGATATTAAACCATTACCAGAGAAATTTGCTGAAAATATTTTCCAAATTAGTTGTTTCCCTTTTGATTTTAATTGCATTTATTTTTACCTGTACATTTTTTAAAACTACATAATAAAAAAAATCTTACACAAAATTTAAAAATAGGAACGAAAGGATGTTACTTCCAGTTCTCATATTATATTGTCAAGCAATAATTATCAAAAACTATCTAGTTCTGATTAAAAAATAGAAAATTAGATCAATAGAATAGACTAGAAAGGAAGAATCAGAAACAATAAGATCTCCATGACCTAGTGTTTATTAACCAGAGAGCATAAGTCACCCTGGGAAAGAACTCTGTATCTGACCAGGATTAACAAGAAAACAGAAATCAAGAGTTCCCAACATGAATCTACCACCTGAGTAATAGAGGTCATATCATAAAGTAGAAGGGAAATAGGGCAGCTACTATTTCACTGCTATGGGGAAGGAGGTGGAAGAGGGGTGGAGAGTTCTTAACCAAGTTGAGAGTAAAGTGATAGCAAAAGTTAAAATAGATAATTTTGATTTTGTAAATCTGAAATACTTTGGAATAAACAGAAAATCAATGCAACTATACTAAGAAGCTGTCAACTGAGGAAAATAGTTTTGGTGACAAACATCTCTGAGAAGGAAAACATCCAAGATATATAGGGAATACAAATATATCTATAACCAAGAAGAGCCTCTCCACAAAGAATAAGTGATCAAAAGTTCTGAATAGTTTTCAAAAGAATGGCAAACCATATGAAACACTGCTCCAATCTGTCTCTCTTTAACAGTTCTTTGTGTCATGTTTGATGGAGAAAAAATTCTCACGGTAGCGTCAATAATCAGTACATGCATTAAAAACAACCCTGAGGTTTTACTCACGAGAATGGCAAAGAGGACAAAAAAAAATGAATAATGAATATTGAGGAGGTTGTGGAAATAGAAACATCAACGCATTGGTGGCAGAGTTGTTGGTCTATCCTGGCAAGCAATCTAGAATTATGTTAAAAAAAAATTCTTTAGTAAGCAAAATGTCCTTACATTTTGACCAAGAGATATCATTACTATATACATTATCTACCCCTAGAAGGTATATGCTTTCACATTAGCTACTTATTTAAGAATGTATATGACAATGTGTTAAAAACTGATAGGTGATGATATTGCAGAATTAGCCAGCAGCTGGAGTTCATGTCTGAAATAGAATTTCCCAGGATTGCTGGCCTGGGAGATAGGTGAACCAAACAAATGGATGGGATAGAAAGACCAAATGTCCCATCAAGTATGCCTATGGAATGATTTTCTCTTGGAAAGGAATTCCTTTTGAAAGTTTATTTTTAAACTGACTTTTTTGTCAATGAACAAAATTTCCCTCCTGCTTCTCCCTTGAGAAAAAGAGGGAAAAAAAATCCTTATAACAAACACACATAGCCAAACAAAACATTCCTACATTTGCCATGTCTGATAAATACACAGATCTACATTCTGATTCCATCACATCTTTATCAGGAGGAGGGGTAACATGCTTTGTCATGTTAATCATTACTGAGCAATTCACTCATCATAGTTCTTAAATCTTTCAATAATATCATAATTAATTATAAATTAATATTATAATAATCATTACTGAGAAATTAACTCATCATAGTTCTTAAATCTTTCCAAGTTATCTTTATAATTTTGGGGTTTTTTTTGTATAAATTGTTCTCTAGGTTCTATTCATTTCACTCTATATTTGTTTTCCCAGGATTCTCTGAAACCATTCCTTTCATAATTTCTTATGATATATTAATATTCCATTATATTCATGTGCCATAATTTGTAGCCATTTTCCAATTGATGGGAATCCCCTATAGTTTCCAATTCTTTGCCACCACACACACAAAAAAGAGAGCTGTTTATAATATTTTTGTACACATAAGTCCTTTTCTTCTTTCTTTGATCTCTTTGGGGTCTAGTAATGGTACTGAAAGATCAAAGGGTATGGGAAAAAATTGTCATTACAGCTCTCTTTATACTGCTACTATTTTGTTTGACATTTAGGGATAAAAAAAACAAAACAAAACAATTAAGGCATTTAAAAAATCTCCTTTCTTTTATTCATTTGTTCATTATTTATAGCCTAAAAAAACCTTTTTTTTTTTTGCTTTTTTGGAGAGGGGGGAGGGTGGGGTTAAGTGACTTGCCCAAGGTCACACAGCTAGGGTGTGTGTGTGAGAGAGCGTGCATGCACGTGTTCAAGTGCCTGAGGCCGGATTTGAACTCAGGTTGGTCCTCCTGACTCCAGGGCCCCGTGCTCTATTCACTGTGCTACTTTGCTGCCCCTAAAAAAAAAAAAAGACTTCTACGGGGCTAAAATAGTAGTAGCTGTGGGCAATGCAATGAATGACCCCTCTGAGGGACCGACCAGGCAGTCTGGGAAGCCTTCATCAGTCTTAACCAGGACATGCTCTCCAGACTGTACCCCAAGCTATGGAAAGGTATGCTTCTGCTGGCAAGAAATACAAAATATACGAGCCCTCAGCTTCATGCTATTCATGTACCCATGCTACCAGCCTCTGGCTCCGAAGCAACACTCTTATAACAACCTGTACCTGGAGCAAGGAGGTGACCATGAATGTGTAATACACTATGAAATCTGAGGGACCTTAACCTATAGGGTCACTTGTTTCCTCCTATCCAAGGCTACATAATTATGAAGATTTAATCTTAAATAAACACCTAAAGAAATGAAAATCAAAACAAAACAATCCCAAACACTGCTCTGTCATAGATGTTTTCCCTAAATAATGAGATGGCAAATCCTCCCTGATCTCATTATATCTAAATTTCAATATTTCTTCACTCACTACCTAACAGAGGAAATGAACTTAGTTGTCTACCTTTATACAACAAAATTTATATGCTCACCTGATTCCAGACAAATGAGATAAATATCTGAATTTACATAAGAGAAATTACTATTACTAGTAAAAATGTTTGATTTACAAAAGGATTTATAATAGTTTTTTAAAAAATAGTATGCTGCCTGTTATACTTTAAGGATGATTTTATTTACAGCAATTTTCCACAAACATGCAAAAAGCTAACTCTTTGTATTTAATGGAGTACATCTGGTTGATTACTGTTTTCTCTATTAAATCACAAAGGACAGTATAGTATAGCCTTTGTGCCTAGAGCACTTTTGTAAGGCCCTATGAGACAACTGGCACTTAATAATTCATTCTTAAAGCATTCTGGTAAATCAAACTTTTCCTGTATTAAGAACATCGAATACAACCAACATGGAAAAACAACTCCAGCTTCTAATCTTTGGGCTGTCCTGGGCCAAAAAACTGGCCAATTAGACCAGAGGTCTTCAATGCGGGAGTTAGGACCTGACTCCAAGGGGGATCTGGACTGATACCAAGGAGTCAGTCATCCATCAACTGAAAACCTGAAAGATGGGTTATATCCCACAATTCCGCAATAACCAGACTTGAGAACTGTCTTCAATATAACTACACCTACACTTATCTCCCAATATTCCCTAACTCTGCTTTCTCCGTAATCCAAAAGGTTCTGTCCTGGGCCCTCATTTCTTCCCCCTCTATACTATTTCATTTGGCAATCTCAACAGTAACCATGGTTTCAATTCACATATCTAACATCAACAACTAGGTGATGCAGATAGAGCACCAGACTTGAAATGAGGAAGACCTGAGGTTCAAATTCTTCTACAGACATTTATTTACTTCCCCCCCATCCCATTAGATTATAAGCAACTTGAGGGCAAAGACTGTATTTTGCCTCTTTTTCTATCTACAGCACTTAGCACAGTGCTTTATACATAGCAGAAGCTTTAATAGCTTGACTGGTAAATTATCATCTCTATTCAGTACTAACTTTTCCCCTAACCTGCAGACTGTCATTTCCAACTGCCTATAAGACATCCTGAACTAGATGTCTTGTAGACATATTAAACTCATCATATACCAAACTGAGCTGTTATCTTGCCCTCCAATCCCTCCCCTCTTCCTAACTTCCCTATTACCATGACAAGGGCACCACCATCCTCCCAGTTACTCAGGCTCAAAATCTAGGGGTTATCCTGGACTTCTCAAGTTCTGTCATTTTTATCTCTGGCTTCCTTAGAATCTCTTTAAGAAGCCTTTGCTAGCTCTTTCTTATCTTAGTGCCTTCTCTCTGAGATTACTACCAATTTATCCAGTATCTTGTTTGTACAAAGTTGTTTACATAATGTAACTGTCTCATTTGATTGTGAGATTCCTGAGAGAAGGGACTGTTTTTTTTTTTACTTTCTTTGCAGGACCAGTGCTTACATAGTATGTCACATAACAGACATTTAATAAATGCTAGTTGACTAAGATCTTCTCAAAATCCAAATTGAATAAAATTTTACAGAAAATTGAAGATTAGAAATTTATGGTGGTTCTATTTAAGCAGAGTTCCATTTTATACATTACTGCAGCTCTTCAGAAAAGAGAATAATCAAATATTATAACCAAACAAATAATAACTGAGACCACCTTCTAACAAAAAAAAATGTGAATCATCTTTCAAAGTTTTCAGCTAGACTAAGGCTAAACAACCTTTACGTAACAAGCTAAAAAAAAGTGTGAAATTAAATTTATACAATGTATCAGCCAGAATAACATTTAACAAAGACCTATCCAGACATACAAAGACAAATAAATGATAAAAACAGGTATTTGTATGTTGCAGCATACTCTACAAGAAGTAGTTAATGGAGTACAGGGTTCCTTGTAGAATTCAGTTATTGAGAAATAATTAACTTTACCACTACCAGGTGCAATAAAGATACCAAAAAAAAAAAAAAAAAATCCAATGACCCAATGCTTCATTTCCTCCCAGGCTTCCTGTAGTAAATCTGTAGTGCTACAATAAATTTCCCTGGAAAATGAGTCATCTTGGATCAAATATAATCAACGAGATAATGATTAACCAAAACCTGGCACAAATCTTACAGGGTAATACAAGACAAATTTACATCTTTTAAAGATAACTCATGTTTTAATTATTGATACCTCAAAACTTGGTGCCAGTTTTTTAGTTAACATTATATATAGCATCCCCAAACCCTTAAAATTTCATGCTTAAAATGGTGATGATTACTATCACTGCCACTGCTGCCCCTTCATACCCACTTAATATTCAATGTACTTAAAGAAAACTAAACACATATCCATATATCTTCTATTTGTATTGAGAGTTTTCCCAATGTTTACCATCATTATTATTTTCAAAAGGAATGAAACTGGGTATAGTCTTGTCATAGGATGATACATATCCTGATATTCAATATATTGTCTTTTTACACCTGATTTAACTGAAAGGGTCATTACTGACCACTGATTGGGCACATTCTGTGAGTTCTCTCTTTAGTAGCAGGGATGGACTTTCACTGAACTCTTGAGAACAAGAGTATACAGTATCTATAAAATGGCTAACTATGGTTAGGAGTGTGCTTTTAGTGTTCTTACTAAGTTAACTAACTTGGAAAATACAAAAAGTCATTAGAAATGTCTTGTAGCTCTAAGGATAGGTTTGTAACAGGCTATTTTTTAACTCAGTAGCTAATAACAACAGCAAGTCACAATTATATCATGTTTTAAATTTTATGAGGCACTCTCCCCTCATCACTTTTGTTGTTGGGGCTGCTCTCTGGAGGAAGAGGAGCAAAAACCAGGCAGCTAAGTAAGAAACTGACAGGGACTCTTTGAACTGTCTTCATATCCAAATTCCAAGATCTTGGATCCCATCTCAAAAACTTGGGCTAAGTTTTATAGGTGGCAGAGGCAGAGATAGTGAGAAGTTAGGATGACTTTTGTAGGCTGTGAGCCTGAGGAACTAAAGGATGGTGTTGCCCTCTATACTAACAGTGAAGGTAGGAGGTAAGGAAGGTTTAGAGGGAAGGATAGTGAATTTTGCTTTGGACATGTTCAGTGTTAAGCTGCCTACTGCAGATCCACTTCAAGATTTCTGAAAGCTGTTGGAGATGCAAGATTGGAAGTGGGCAGAGAGGCTAGGACAGGATAAGTAGATTAACGCCATGAGAACTTCTGAGATAATAAAGGGAATTAATATGGAGGGAGAAGAAAAGAGAGCCTAGAATACAAAGAACCCTATGGAGTACCTATGATTAGAAGGCATGATCTGGATGAGGATCCAGCAAAGGAAACTAAGGAGAGGTTAAATAGGTATGAGGGGAAACCAAGAGAAAGTGATGTCCTGAAAACCTAGAGAGAATAACAACTAACGTTTATATAGCATTTAGTATGTGCAAAGCATTGTGATGAGCTTTTACAAGTACTATCTCATTTGATCCTTACAACCACCTTGGGAGGTAGGAGATAATATCATTCCCATTTTACAGATGAGAAAACTGAAATAAAGAGAGCTTAAGTGACTTGCCCTGACTCCAGACCCAGTGCTCGCAGATCCACTGTGCCACTGAGGTGAGGGTGATCAAGTCAAAGGTCACAGAAAGGTCAAAGAGAATAAGGATTGAGAAAAGGCCATTGGATTTGGCAACTAAGAGATCACTGGAAACTATGAAAGGGCAGTCTGAGTGGGATGATACAAGGTCAGAAGCTGATTTATAAGGGGTTAAGAGAAGAAAAGGAGAGAAAGCAGAGGTATCTACTATAGACAGACTTCTCCAGGAGTTTAACTACAAAGGGAAGAAAGACAAAGGATGATAATGGAGATGGAAGGATCAAGTGAGGGTGTTTTCAGGATCGGTGAGACATAAGCATATTTGTAGGTAGTAGGGAACAAACCATTAGACAGGGAGATAAAAAAAAAAAAGTAATAGTGTGGGGATGACAGAGAGGGCAATCTGCTGGAAGAAACAGGATGGAATGGGATAGTCTGAGCAGGCACAGGAGTTAGCCTTGGTAAGGAGTAAGACTCTTTTTTTTTTAAAGCAATAGGGGTTAAGTAACTTGCTCAAGGTTACACGGCCAGTGATTTCTGGGTGTGGTGCTGAGTATCTGAGCCCAGATTTGATCCCCAGGTCATCCAGACACTGGAGCCGGTGCTCTTACTCACTGAGCCGGCAGCCCCTGAGCAATTGGGGTTAAGTAACTTACTCAAGGTTACATAGCCAGGTGTTTCTGGGTGGGTGCTAAGTGTCTGAGCCCCGGATTCTATCTCCAGGTCATCCCGACACTGTGGCTGGTGCTCTTACTTGCTGTGCTACCTGGCCACCCTGAGTAAGACTACTTTAACATGAAAGACAGGGGTGTAGGGAGAAAATGGCATAAGGCATCTCACATCCACAATTCTAAATAGATTCCTAACAGGTATTTATAGGTATTCTTTTTATATTCCCCCTCAGGTAGAAGCCCTGTCCTATTCCTAAGCAAACTCCCACTTCTTAATTCCTAAGCGTGTCATCTAAAGCACTTAACTACCATTTTGCAGATATACCTCTACCCAAATTCCCATCTCGATCCAGTTATTCTTATCCCTTTCTGCCCTCTTCTTCCACTGTGTCTTCTGGAAGACTTGCTGTATGGTTACATTTCCCAACATCCTATTGGGGTTCACAGATACCTGGATCTTGAGAAGACACCTCATCATCTGCCTCCAGATCAAAGGCTATGGGGCATTGTAGTCACCTCCTTAGCACAGTTCCAAGTTGTTTTCTAGGACAGTTTAATTTCAATAGCATAAAGGTGGCTGTGTTTCCATAGCCCTTCTAACACTGACTAATCCTATCTTTTGAAGTAGCTAGGTGGTACAGTATATAAAGTACTGACCTGAGGACAGGAGGACCTGAAGACAGGAAGACCTGGGTTGAAATACGATCTCAGACACTTACTAGCTGTGTGACCTTGAGCAAGGTACTTAATCTGTTAGCCTCATTTTCTTAAACTGTAAAATGTGTGCAAAAATTAGCAACTACCTAAATGGAATTGTTGTGAGGATCAAATGAGATAAATGTTTGTAAAAAGCACTTAGCTGGCACTCTATAAATGTTAGCTATTATTCTTATAAGTGTTTATTCCCTTATTCCTTTGCTCCAGCATCAGAGGAGGCCTTTCCTTGCCGAAGCTGGTTCTTCTATTAATGTTCTGGATCTACTTTTCTATTTTAGGGGAAGTTTGTCCCTTTATTCACTCATCTTCAAGTTCTTCTTACCAACCAGCTCTTTCTTCTTTGCCTACCAACATGCTAAGGTATCTCCTCAGTATCTCCCAAAATGACAAATGACTAGTTTTTAAAAAAGGCTTTACTTGGCCTTCCCCTCAAACTACTGCTTTATGTTTTTCCTCTCTATCATTGAACTTGTTATTGCTCCTTCCTTAACCATTCGGTTATTTTTCAACCCCTTGCCAATTCTGACTTCTGACCCCACTATTGTACTGAGAATGCTCTCAAAGGTTAGCAACAATCTCTTAACTGCTAAATCTGATGGTGTTTTTAAAAAATTTAATCCTCCTTGACTTTTATGCATCTTTCCTCCAACTGACAACTATGCCCTCCTCCTGAACATTTTTTATACTTCCTCTTTGGTCTATATGACATTTTTCTCCTCCCAGATTTTCCTACCTTCAAATCCTCATGCTCAGTTTCCTTTTCTGGAACATGAGCCATCTCTCACATCCTATATGAGCATTCCCTCAAAGCCTGACCTGGGTGCTAGAAATAAACATATGTACGTACACACACACACACTTTCCACCTTGATCTCATTAACCTCTTTGTTTTCGATTATATTCCCTATGAAGATCCCTCCCAAATCTCTCTCCTGAACTCGAGTCCAGTATCTCCAACAGCAGAGTGGCCAGCTCTATCTGGCTGTCCCCTCAGCACATTAAAATTGTGTCCAAAAGTGACATTAGCCTTCTGACATTTATCTTGCCTCCAAATTTCTCTATTGGGAAAATAGCAGTGTCCTCAATCATTGAGGTTCAAAAACTCATTCATCCTTGTCTCTTTTCTCTCCCCTTCATGTCCCACCATCCCCCCAAATCCCCAAATTTCTAATTAGTTGTCAGGTCTTGTAGATTTTGTCTGCTAATCATTTCTTATCTTCAAGTGAGATAATATTTGTAACACACTCAGGTATTGTGCCTGAAATACAGCAGGTGCTATATAAATGCTTATTCCCTTCTTTCCTTTCCTTTTCACATCCATGTTCTTCTCTCCACTCACACAATCACCATTTTAGTTCAGGGCCTTATTACCTCTCCGCTGGACTATTGTTAACAGCCTCATAATTTACATCTATCTCCCCCTCCCCAACTCTTCTCTCTTCTGTCCATCTTCTACACAGTGGCCCAAAAAAAAAGCTCCGTAAGACACAAATCTGACTTCATTGTTCCCCTGGTAAAAAAAAAATCTTTTTGGCTCCCATTCTGCCTCTAGGATAAAATACATTACCCTCTATTTGGCACTTAAAGCCCTTCACAATCTGGCTCCAATCTACTTTTCCAGACTTATTTCATACTGCTATCTTTCATTTACTTTATGTTGCAGCCAAACTGGCTGATAACAATTGCTCCCCAAACTCAGAATTCCATCTCCTACCTTTTTGTATTCAATGATTATAACTCATACCTGTAATGTTCTCTCCTTCCCCTCCCAGAATCCTAAATCTTCAAAACTCAGCCTGAGTCCCTTTTTCCTTTTAACCTTTTTAAAACCTTCCAGATACTGATACATATTCTAGAGATATTTCCACCCAGTAAAAATGTAAGCTCCTTGAAGGCAAGAATTATTTCTTCTGTCTTTATTTCTTTAAGAGTTTAGCAGGGAGGCTAGGTGGCACAGTGAATAGAGCACTGGCCCTGGAATCAGGAGGACCTGAGTTGGAATCCAGCCTCAGACACTTGACACACTAACCATGTGACTTTGGGCAAGTCACTTAACCCCAATTGCCCTTCAAAAAGCAAAAAAAAAAAAAGTTTAGCACAGTGACTTACCAGGATCCTTCATAACCAGATTCCCCCACCTTCCCAGTCTTCACACCCTTCCCATGTACTCTGTGATCCAGTTACACTAGATCTACTAATTCCATCAACAAGATAATCCATCTCCAGGCTCTGGGCATTGTTACTGACCAACCCCCTGGACATGCTCTGGAATGCTCTCCCTCTTAATTTCCTAGTTTCCCTGACTTCCTTCAAGTCACAGCTAAAATCCCACCTTCTACAGGAAGCCCTTCCCAATTCTCTTCAGTTCTAATGCCTTCCCTCTGTTGATTATTTCCAATGTATCCTGTACAAGGGCAGCTAGGTGGCACAGTGGACAGAGTGGAATGCCTGGCCTGAAGTCAAGACAACTCATCTTCATGGGATCAAATATCTGGCCTCAGAAACTTGCTAGCTGTGTGACCTTAGGCAAGTCGCTGAAGCCCTGCCTAAGATTCTTTATCTGTCAAATGAGCTGAAGGAGGAACTGGCAAACTACTCCAGTATCTTTGCCAAGAAAGCTCAGATGGAGTCATAAAGAATTGGACATGATAATTACTAAACAATAACAACAATGATCCTCAACATAGTTTGCTTATACATGGTTGTTTGCATGGTGTCAATACACTGTGAGGGCAAGGACTGGTATTTAACCTTTCTTTGTATCCCCAATGTTTAGCATGATGTGTGGCCCCTAGTATGTACTTAATAAATGTTTACTGATTGAAATAAAAATTTACTTCCTATATTTTTTTAAAATAAATTTTGGAGAAAAAAGAACAATTTTAACAACTGAGAATGGGATAGGATAAGGCATGTTAGTTATTTGACAGTGGCAAGCCTGGACTGACTGCTGCTGTTGTCACTACTTCTTAGGACCCTGTGTAACCTGGCCTTGAATCTTTGGGGGTCAGTATTAAGAGGTCTACAAATAATCTCCATCTATATTATCTATGTTTGTGTTAACATAATGGCAAAAGATGATTAAAACCATCTGGGACAGTTGTTCTCTCTGCCCTCTTCCCCTAATCCTAGTCACCCAGGTCCCTGTCAGACACATCAGGTGGAGGCCCTTTTCCCCTCTTGGCTTGATACTTAGTTCTCATATCCCCTCTAAAGGGAACTCAAATTCTCACTCTTCTTGTCTCAATTATGGTGTCAGTTCTCTCCAGGGCCCCGGTTCTGCAGAGCAGATATAACTGCTGGTAGCATTTGGATGGGCTAGGATTCATCAAACTTAGTTATTTTGTTAAAATAGAGGATCACCAAACCAGCTTCTAAGAGCACTGGGAGAGGATTATTAAACTTTCAGTGTGAATAAAATTTTTTTTGACATTGCATAATAAAACAAGGATAATAGCTGCATCTACCTCACAGGGTGGTTTTGAGGATCAAATGAAATAATAACTCAGAACATTCAGTACAGTACCTAGCACACACTAGGCACTATATAAATGCTTATTCTTTTCACCCCTTCCCTAAGCCTCTTCCTTCTCATACTGATCATCCTTTTTGGAATCATCATTGATAAACTTAAATTAAAAGTGTATCATCTGTGCAAGACAATGTGCAGTGCCCAAGAGACACACATACCCCTGCCCTGCCACAGTATATTGAATTTTTCCAGGCCTTACCAACTATCAGCCATTATGTTATGCCCCTCAGATCCCCAGACATCACCACACAATCCAGTTGATACACCCTAAGGAGTTCTGGTTCTTGCCACCTACCTCACTGTTGTCCCCATACATCTTTCAATATTTTCCACCTATGCTAAAGCTGAATTGCTGCCAGATAGTGGATACTCCTCTAATTAAAGTGTGAGTTAAGAGCAGGAGCTGTTTCAATTTTCTATGTGTATCTATCCCCAGTGCTTGGCAATAGTAGGCATTAAATAAATGCCTATTCATTTATTCAGGCTAATTTACAAAACACCAGTGGAAATAAGTTAGACTGAGAGTTGGCAATGAGGGATTGGGTCAAAGGAGGGAGCTATTAAGCAGTAATAAAGCTGTCAGTTTCAGATAAAAGAATATGCAGGCAGGAAAGCTGATTAATTCAAGAAATTAATATAAAAATTAAAGGCTTCAAGGTGATTTGAGTTTTTGGGGAAGACTGGACTTATAATTTCATAAGGAAACAAATACCTAGAAAGTAAACTCCCTCTTCTAATACAGAGCAGCATTAAAGAATTGCTTGGAGCAATGAAAGGGTATGGGACTTGTCCAGGGTCATACAGCCAATGTGTGCAAGACAGGACTTTGACCTCTTTAAAGCCAACTCTATGCCTTTTTATTCCATAATGCCTCTCAGGACATAGTATAACCTAAAAAAAAAAAAAAAAAGATTAACTGTACTTTAGTCGATCTATCTATAATCTTGCTTCTTTAAGTTTCTCCTCTGTACAGACTTAAAAATCACTTACATTCTCTTATAGGATACTCATTTAGATACTCTACATCTTTTTAAAGTTCACAAGTACCAGTGCAAGTATCCAGGCTGTTCATCTGTTTTTTATTTCACATGCACTTTCTACACAGCTGGTCCTTACACATTTCCAAGACGATATTGCTCTAGATTAGAAATACACTGCATGGATATCTAAGTCCATTATGCATCTCCTCTATCGTTCTTTTGTTCACCTACAACTAATCCTTCAGAGAGTGTGGTTATTTTAAGATTCACCACCATTCAGTATAACTGGAAAAGTAGCAGTATTATAAAAATGGATTTGGGTGAGAAGCTTGGGGTCATTAAAATCACTGAAATTTCCCAAATACAACTCTGTGTGCCTTTTCCTCTACTGATCTCTGATACTAGTTCAATATCCACATGCAGTACCTGTTCCAGACAGATGGCACTGATATGGACTGGCTATTTGATTGCGTGTCATCTCCTGGACGATAGGCATTTTTCATCTGTTTCTTTTTCATATGTGAGTTAACCAATCTCTTCTGAATTATTATGAAACTCCCTGAGGATGCCCTGTCATATTGTAGGATTTGATGCAATCAGCATCAAGATGACCTCTAGATGGATCCTGAAGATCTCATTTGGATTCTGAACAGCACATCCTTCATTCCAGTGGCAGATACTCTTGGAGAACATGCTTCATTCAACATTAATGAGAGGAACATTGAACAGTTACCTCTATAGGAATATTGTATGATATTACCATAGGAGTAAGAGATTCCCTATAAGAAAGCATTTAAAAGTACATTTTCTTTTACCGAACAAAAATTTTTTTTAATAATAAAATGTATAATGTATTACAAAAAAATCATTTGTGACTGAAATTAATGGAATCCAAGATTGAGAGGCGGAAAAGAGCTTAAAGATCATTTACTGTATTTCAACCCTCTTATTTTACAGATAATGAAAAGAGCCAATAAAACAAAATTATTTCAATTCCATTAACATTTTATTACGAGCCTATTATGTGCCAGGCACTGTGCAAAGCCCTGGGGATACAGATAAGAAAAAGAGAGATGCTTCTTGCCCTCAAAAGGCTTATAATCTAATGGGGGAAAACAACAAGCAAAAGAAAGGGGGGAAATAATGAAGGGTAGCCACTAGGGATTACCTGGTAGGGGCATAGTGTGCTGTAAAGTTAAAGCCAATCAGATGTCCTAATGGAAAATGGAGTTACTTGGAAGGTTGTGAGTACTCTATAAAGGCAGACTTTGGGAGGACTTTAATGCTCCATCCTCTAGCCCTCCACACAGAGAGGAAAGGCAACTGATGGTGATTTGATGATGAAACCTGCCAAAGATCACACAGACAGCAAGCAAGAGAAGCAGTATCTTAACTCAAATCTTGACTCCAAATCCAGGGCTTTCCCCACTATCTCCTGCTGAATGCTAACATTCCCAATGCTTGTTCTACCCTTGTTAATACTTCCATTGTACCCTTAGGAATTTTTACATATTTTCCAACAGCACTACTACTTTTTTAACATGACTAGACAATTCACTGATGCTACATATACCTTTAAATCTCTTTCCAAAGGTGGACTTTCTTTCTACTTATCCCTATACAGTGAGTGGGGTTGACATAGTTCTTGCTTTCCACTGCTTCCATCTACTTCACTAAAGTCTTTACTCTGAAGGAGGTGCTTGAGCATTTTGAAAGAAACTAGGAATTTTAAGAGCTAGCAGTGAAAGGGGAGTACATTCCACAATGGGGAACAGCCACTACACTGAAAGGCACAGAGATACAAAATGGAGCACTATTAATAAAGAATAAGAAGACCAGACAGACTGGACCAAAGAATGTATAAAGAAATACAATGGTAAAAAGGCTGGAAAGATTCTCTTGGCTACCAAGTATCTTCTTTTGAAAAGGAAGTTAAATATTGGAGTGATTGAAATGGTTTCTGGGTTCTTTTGAGCCCCATGCTGTGCTGATTCTGGAACATGAGTTAAGCTAATGTAACAAGGCAAAGTAAATGTAACAAAATTACAAAGAACAAACAGGACTTGAATTAAGAAAGACAGATATATCCAGCCTGTCCCTTCCACCCCCTTTCAGGGAGATGGGAGATCTGCAGATTTACAGTGTAAATATTTTTGAACTTTTTCAGCATATCCATTAATTGTGCTGACTTTCTCCTCCTCTCTAAAAAATACTATTTTGTCATTTGAGATGGCTCTCTGAGATAACTTATAGTGATGTATGAAACAGAACATATCAACAAAAACTTTTAAAGAGAGAATAAGGAAGGCTGAAAAAGTAAGTTAGAGTTGGGTTAGAAAGGGTTTTAAATACCAAATACATGCATTTGTATTTGATCTCAAATGCGTTAGGGAGCCGCTAGAGTTTACTGAACAGAGAATACATTGGTCAAATCTGTGCTTAAAGAAAAATCACTTTGGCAGCTGAGAGATTCACTAAAGGGCTGAGAATGGGAAAGAAAGGAAATAATGAAAGAGATCCCAGATCTTGGTGAAGATAAAGAATATGCTTAGGAGGTGTAGAGACTAGGGGTAGATGAATGATCAGATAAAGTAATTTCAAACAGAATAATTTTGAGTAAAAGTCAAGTGCATGTCCACATCCCTGCATTACAGGGGTAAAGGGAAGGAATAAGGTTGTGGGCCCTAAGTAAACTGAAAAATAAAGAAATTGGTGTGTTTGAAGTAACATGTATTTTAAAGTCCCTTGGTATAAAGGCACCGGTAAAAAATAACAAATATGTAGAATATAAAGAAGTGGTCCAAAATTTATATGCACTCATTCAAAAAACACGTATTAACAACAATATAAACTAAAAGAATAAAACAAAACTCAAAGCTTTTCAGTTCTGACTAAATTTTGGAAACTAGTATACTGCCTTTTTTTTTTTTTTTACTGAGGGGAGATGTTATTCTCCCTGTGTTTCCCCGATAATAAGACCTATCCCGAAAATAAGCCCTCCCCTTACTGTGTAAGATTCCTCTAAAATAAGCCCTCCCCTGAAAATAAGCCCTATTGAGATTGCTACTGTAGTGAAGGTGATCCCCAGCACTACATGCTACATTACGGTACCCTCTGTATGCACCGTCCCCCCCCCCCCGGGTGAAACACACGCTGCGCTCCGAGCTGCATCCAATCAGAGCTGCAGCAGTGAGCGCGTCATCCTGTTCTTCCCCAGTGATTTGCTTATTGCATAAAGGTATATTTTTTTGTTCACATTTACCTGTTTATTAAAATTGCTGTCAATGTTCATTAAAATAAGCCCTCCCCTGAAAATAAGCCCTCTGGTGTTTTTCTGTCCAAAAAATATAATAAGACAGTGTCTTATTATCGGGGAAACATGGTATTTCAAACTAGTCTCTGGCCTATGAGGTTAGGCCAGAAGGCACCACTCCATTAATCCTTTGTGATCAGGGGAGAGGGCATTCCATCAGGCCCACAAGTCTCCAGCTTCTCCAGGTAAGAGGAAAAACAATATTCCATTAAACACCAGACTCATCCCTTCTAGGGAAGATGAAAAAAGGCTATTCAATCAAGTCTGTAGCCTGGTCTCTGACCTAGATAGAGGAAGGGGAGGAAGAAAGCCTTTAGCTGTAAGTTCTAGTTCCCTTGCTTAACTGTCTAAGGTTAAGATGACTGACTCCACACAAAATCTAAGTAAACTCTTAACTCAATCATTAACAATCCCCTCTTTTGGGAGCAGCTAGGTGGCCTAGTGAATAGAGCACTGGCTCTGGAGTCAGTAGGACCTGAGTTCAAATCTGGCCTCAGACACTTAACACTTACTAGCTGTGTGACCTCGGGCAAGTCACTTAACCCCACAATTGCCCTTCCTTCCCACTCTAAAAAGCAAAACAAACAAACAAACAAACAAACAAAAACCCCAAACAACCCCCTCTTCCCTTCTTAGATTCTGAACATCCATTCCCCTTATTCTCATACCTCTCTACCCAACTCCTTCAAATGCCCTACTCTAAAACTACCCACCCCACCTCTTTTATTGTGATCTCAGAAATACCTACTTCAAAGTCAACAAACTTACACTTAAATTTCCTTTCCCAAAGTAATTTCTGGCTCTCAATGAGATACTCAGCACCCTCTCTCTGGCCACCCTTTCTAGCAATAGCTGCACTTTCCCTCATTAGCTGAAATGGGGAAATTGGAACACTCCTTTTTTGTTCCCCATTGCCACTTTCAGGTTCTCCCTCTACTATCATCACATTACTCAGCAACCTCTCCTCCTTTAAGGTACACTCAATCTGCATCTACTATGCAATTAAAATTCTGGTAATTGTTGTCTAGTCACTCCCCTTCTTTCCTCAATGAGTTTATTTTGGGACTTCAAATTGATACATACTAATATTCCGTTAAGGACCCTAACCTCACAATTCCTCAACTTACTCATTTCACAAGACCTAATCCTCCATCCCACCTCAGCCATACAAAGAGATGGTGTAGCGGCAAGCACCCCAAGTGTCCTCAGGGTTTGCTGCCACCACAGGTTCTTGGATCTGCTTTGATAAAGGAAAGCAACTCAAAATGGGTTAACAAACTTACTTTCACCAGTCAAACATGTATCCTTTACCTCGTTCAGGGGAAAAAGGTCAGCACCCCAAACTTCAAAACATACAGGCAGAATTATCAAGACAGAAACAGATCAAGTAGACAGCTTTCCAAACTGTCCAGCCATTGCATCCATACCCAATCAACATCTGGGTTTTTCAAAGGGGGGGGGGGCTCCAGACAATGGCTTCCCAGAATCCAGATCAAATCACAGAACACTTCTCAAAGTGAGCCCCCAAAACAAAGCTACACATCAGGGCTTATATAGCCTTCTCCTGGCTCAGAGAATGTAACAACCTTTTGGACCCACTGGCCAATCAAAAAGTATCTACTGAAAAACAAGCCTCCCACCCCAGGCTCCAGGTGCACTTTAGCCTGGGGGCAGGGAAGATCTTTAAAATTTACATTCCCATTACAGATGGTTATACCGTAGAATTTGTCTTCTATCACAAATGCTCCATCCACTTCTACATTCATGAACTCTGAAATTCCTTTACCTGATCACAATCTATTGTCATTCTACCTTACCCTCTGGCTAGCAACACCCAACTAGGGTTTGTTTTTTTTGTCTACACCTCATTCTCTAATCAGTTCATTCCTGGACCATCACCCTTGCAGTAGTAGCTATACTCTCCTCTTTGCACCCTTCTGACTCCTTGGTCAAGTCTAAAATGTTATCTTCTCAAGTCCTCTGCTACCTTATCATAGCGTATGCTACAATATCATATCACTCACCAATCTTGCCCTGTCAAATATCAGTCTTGACCCACTCCTGTATATTGTCTTTTGTCCTACACATGTGGTGCTGAATGAAGCTGGAGAAAAATCACAAAACCTTGCTGACTGGGTAGGTCCACCACATATTTATGTTATATAACCTGAACTGGGCCCTCCCTGCTATAAGATAATCCTTTTACATCTCCCTAATTAACTCACTATGCCACTCACTAGCAGCAGCTCTTTCAAACTTTTTCATCCCTCTTCAAATTTCCCATATCCCACCCTACTCTTCTCTCAGCTGAGAATGCTGGCTCATATTTTACTGAAAAAAACTGAGGCCATTCACCAAGAGCTGCCTCTTTTCTCCTCTTCATCTCAAATCACCCAGATGCCTTCTACCACTATCTTCTCCTTCACTCTTGTTTCATGAAGATGTGGCCATTCTTGCCAAGACAAAACCCTCTACATACATAAATGATCCTATTCCATACTTCTTAGCCAGCACTTTGTCCCACTATCATCCCTACTCTCTTTAATCTTCAGTCTCTCCCTATCTACTGACTGCTTTCTAACTGCCTACAAATATGTTGTGGTTTCCGTCATCTCCAAAAAAGCCTCACTTGATCTGTCCATCCCTATTATCATTCCACATCTCTCTTGCCTTCTGTGGCTTAACTTTTAAAGAAATCCATCCATAATAGATACCTCCACTTTCTTTCCTCTCACTCTTCTGAACTCTTCACTGTCTTGCTTCTGACCTCATAATTCAACCAAAACTGCTCTCTTTAAAGTTAGTAGAAATTGGACAGTAGATGGCACAGTGCATGGAGTGCTGGCCCTGGAGTCAG
Organism: Petaurus breviceps papuanus; assembly: GCF_028583685.1. NCBI lineage: Eukaryota > Metazoa > Chordata > Mammalia > Diprotodontia > Petauridae > Petaurus > Petaurus breviceps. The sequence goes on along the minus strand of NW_027187358.1, from coordinate 4,067,000 downwards.
GAAGACTCATCTTCCTGAGTTCAAATCCAGCCTCAGACATTTACTAGCTGTGTGACCCTGGGCAAGTCACTCAACCCTGTTTACCTCCGTTTTCTCATCTGTAATACAAGATGGAGAAAGAAATGGCAAACTCAGTACCTCTGTCAAGAAAACTTCAAATGGAGTCACAGAGTCAGACATGACTGAAAAATAACTGAACAAAGCCCTAGTCTAAATTCCACGAAAACTGAACATGTCTTTTCTCTATTTTTACTCAAGCTATTCCTTATACCTGTAATGCCCAATTCTCTAGTGCTGTTTATGGAAATATTCATCACCCTTCAAGATATAGCTCAAATGCCACCTCTATGAAAATTTCCCCAAACTTCTATCCCTCAAGCAAAAAACATTCTAGCACTTCCTCAGGGTACTTTGTTTCTGCCTCTTATATACTTACATTTCACATCATAATTATTCTTTTCTATACTATAAGTTGTGGGCCAAGTCCATTATTCTTTTTATACCAAGAGTGTTTAGCACTTTTGTTACTGTTCAGATATATTCAACTCTTCAGGAACCCATTTTGAGTTTTCTTGGCGAAGATACTGGAGTGGTTTGTCATTTCCTTCTCCAGTTCATTTTACAGATGAGGAAATGAAAAAAGCAAACACGGTCAAATGACTTGCCCAGGGTCACACAGCTAATTAAGCATTTGAGGCTGGATTTGTACTCAGGTCTTCCTCGCTCCTGGCCCAGCACAGTGTTTAACACAGTACCTTTCTAACAGTGGCAGTAGAATGTTTGCCAAATAAATGAGTGAAAAATAAATCCTGACAGTAGTTCTATTGATTTTCACTATAAGAAAAATAAGATAATCAGCTTGAGGTTATCATATAGCAGTGGTGTCAAACTCAAAAAGAAAATGATCCCTGTAGGTCATATATTGATTAAGAAAACCACAAATTAGTTATTTTGTTAACTCCGCTATTACATTTTAATCTGGTTTAGCCTGACTCAGTTTTAGGCCCTATAGTCATGAGTTTTGCCATAAAGCATTTGATTGCAAGAATGGACCAAACTAAAACAAATATGAAAGAGAGGTTCAATTTCATCTGAAATGTTACTAAAGGTCCCACATTTTATATACATATGTAACATGAATATTATATAATTCAGACCATAATAGTGGAAATCTCTTCAATGCTTCTCTTGCTACTGCTGGCATTGGCAATTGTTATGACGTACCATACCTGCTTTTCCATAGGTACTGCAATTTAATTCATAAGTCAGATATACTTTTATTAGCATGTGCAATTTGATTTATGGATAAGAATCTGCCCTTAAAAAGGCAAGTAATCAACCAATGAATATTTATTAAAACATCCTTAAGTCTGTTAATCCATCAGTTTCCCCAAGTCAGCAAAAGAGAGGCAAGTTAAACAACAGAGATCAAGTACTTCCACTATGTACATGGCAGTCAGACCCCCAAAACATAAAAACACACTCCTGCTCCCATGGAGCTTACAACGTAGCTGGGAAGAAAAATGCAAAATAGTGAATTATATATTATCTTACCCTGAGTAATGGTTAAGTTGCATGGTTCAAACTAAATGCGTACAAGTCTATAACAATATGCTGGAGAAATGATTATAGATAGAAAAAAGAGGCATGTTCAAAAGTCACCAAAAAATGTGAACTATACAATGGTTCCTAAACTTTTCTACCTATAGCCCTTAAAAAGATGTCATATATGCCCTCCCCCACCAAAATTTTGTCATCCTTCTCCAATATACTTCCCTCTAAAAAACAACTCCAAAATAGCCACTCACAATCACCTTTATAGGGGCTATCACTAAGCAATCAATTGAAGTTCAGTAGCTCAATCTACTTTTGACCAAAAGAGTAGGTGTTAAAGGCCGGAAGGGAAAAAGGTCAGGCAGTGATCTCATCCCATTCATGTAACCCACAATTTACTGCCACTACCACCCCCAAACAGCTGTTTGGAATTCTCTAAACTCTTATGTACAAAATATCCTTGGAACTCCTGCATAATTAATCCTTATATTAATCCTTAATAAGGTATCCTTACTCCAATTTAATAAATACTGATTATAAAAACAATGGAGACAGGAAAATAAGATTAAAAATATATTACTACCAAATAGCCCTCAGGATTTTATAGCTAAAAGTCACCATAATGACAAAAATATACATAAGCAAGAACAATGCAGATATTACCTTTGTAAAATAACCAAAAAAAGTGCAAGCATTATCTCAGATCATATACATTAAGAGAAAAAAAATCTGCATTGTGGAAGAAAGAGGTAAAAGAAGATATTAATATTTTTTAATATTTTTCCATGAGAGAGGGAAAAAGGGATCAATGAGAACACAAGTATACAATTAAAAGTACTAACAAAATAACAAACATAAAGGATAAAACAAAAAAGAATTGGGAAGAGGTGAAAAATAAAGAATAATTTGTACTCCATATTTGATCTTATATACAGTAATAATGAAGTAACCCTAGCATAATGTTCTATCAGCACCATCTCTGCAACTTACATAGTATATAGTCTTAGAGAGTAGTCTGAGATGCCGAGACATTAAGGCACTTGGCCAGGCCTACTCACTCTGTATGTGTCAAAGATAAGAAGGAGCCCAGGTCTTCCCAACCTAGCTGTATTCTCTATCCATTATGCCATACTACCTCTCATACATGAGTACATGCAAGGTAAGGAGAATGGGGGGAGAGAAGGTTTGGCAAGGGAAAGAAGGAAAGGATTCATGTTGGAGGTAACTCTGGAGTTGAACTTTGAAGGAAACTAGAGATTTGAGGAGATAGAAGTGAGGAGAGAGTACATTCCTCGAATGGGGAGGAGGAAGGAGGGAAAAAAATAATTTATACAAAGGCACAGAGATAGGAGATGAAATGTGGTGTGAGAAACAGCAAAGACAGTGTGGCTGGGCCACAGTTTACAAAGGAGTAAAGTATAATAAAGGCTAGAAAGGTAGGTGGGAGTAACTGTAAAATATTTTAAATAACAGAGGTATCAGTATTTGATTTTAAAGCTAAAAGGAACATCACTAGAATGTGTTAATCCTGGAAGTGGAAGAGCAAACTTGTGCTTTAGGAATATCACTCAACAGCAGAGACTATGCTTATATCCCTGGCACAGCAAAGGCGCCCTGCCAGTAGCAGGCACTTAATGATTGTTGCTGTTTAATTAAATTGACAATGCAGAAAACATAGCATTTATAGAACAAAACTGACCTCACCAGGTTGAATAATTCAGGCTTACGTTCTGATAGCTACTAGGTAAATTCAATTGCCCAGAATTTCAGAGAGGCTGAGGACACTACAATTTCCTTAGTAAGGAAGTGATTTAGGATTGCAGAATAATTCCAGTTTTATTCAATCTACTCTGCAGTCTTATAAGAGGGTGAAAGAATCCAGAAACTAGGATAAGACAATTTTTGATTCTTAGAAGAATAACAGCTATAATTTATATAGTACTTTAAGGTTTACACAGGGTCTTACATAGTTATCTTATATAACTATTATATAATAGTATTATAATATCTATTTTGCAGATGAGGAAATTGAGACAAACAAAAGTTAAGTGACTTGACCAGATAAGTGTCTAAGGAAATATGTGAACTAAGATCTCCCTAATTCCAAGTCTAGTACTCTGCCCAATAAACAGTCTAGATATCTATATTGTGAAATGTAGTATTGGAATGGCTGTGTGACAACAACTATTCTCTAGAAGTCTACTTGACAAGAGATTTGGGTAATTTCATTAACAACAGTACATAACTGAAGTTCTATACTAATCACACAAGGGAAAAATGGATGAACTAGAAATTGGTGTAGGTAAAAAGGAATCAATCAATAAGGATTTATTTAGTGCCTACTACATGCAAGGAATTGTGTTAATGCAAATTGTGCAAGAGATGCAAATACAAAGAATTAAAAATCCCTATTCTCAAGGAAGAATTAAAAAATGTCATAGGTTTCTGCTACTTGAATTCTTTACAATTCAAATAAGAAAGAAATGCTACCAATCAACAAGCATTTATTACACACTTATGTGCACATAGTATGTGTACTACCATCAGTAAGACACATATTACAAGTTGTGTTTTCAATAGTGGTGCTAGCCTTGTACTGATTACTCACAATATGTTTTAGATCCTGTTGGGATCAATGCAAAAAGCCTGAAAGGGTAGTATCTGGTTATGTGTAGAGGGAGGCTAACTGGCCTACAGAGGAATTAATCACATGATATTGACATTAAGCACATGCAGTAAACAAATGAGCTAAGTAGAAACACATCACTCACACCTGTTAAAACTATATTCATAATTATATAAGTATTAATAAGTGGCACCTAGAAAAAGGCAAATTTTACTTTTCCTAGTATATCACCTCAGTCATAAATTTATTTTGCTATATAAAATCCTATCTGAATTCAATATCACAATCTTATAAGTATATAAATTGAACTATTTATATACACAAAATAAATCCACACTAATAAGAATCTTGAAGACTGAACAAAAATAAGTACTAAGTACCAAGAAGTGCCAAGAAGCACTTCACCCTTAGTTCTAGACCTAAACCTCTGAGAGGCCATTTAGTTGAACTCCCTCATTTTATTCAAAGAGATTAATGCATATACTTTACCTGTGCTGAACTCAGGATTTCCTTTTTCAAAAGTAGGGGGAAAATACCCATTCATTGATCCAGAGAAATCAGTTCTACCACCTTCAGGAATATATTAAGATAAAAAACAATTCTGTCATTTTGGGATCAGATTGGCCACAATTATCCAGGGAGAGTGCAGTCTTTTGATATAAGACTATTTGAACCACATGATTTAGATTTATTGACTCCTTAGTTTTCCAAATAAACAACAAATTCTTATTTGGCATAAGAGAGCAAAACTTCTATTGCTCTCATTAACTTATTTAGCAACGGTCAATAATCTCCAAGGCAAGAACAAGAAACAATAAGAAAGCCTATGAACAACAAAAAATAAACATCACAAAGGCTAAGCATTAAAACTCACACTTCATCAATAAGTCCTTCACTTTCGAGAGTTTATTTACTCAACAAGAGGGAGGGGGGCAGAAAAACCAAACAGCAGACAAGGAAGCTCAAAAAGCTTAGCAGCAGGTGGCTATTTAGTCAAAGGAAAACTATTATCTTTATCTATTTCATCTGGGGGGGGCGGTTCAGGAAGTCAGTGGTGGATTCTTTCTATTTTCACTTTGCTCACTGGTTCTAACAGAACTGGAAGTATCCATTTATGGTTCTTGAAATAAGGTATTCAGGCTTTTTTTGGTCATGATTTTCAAGTAGTTCAATGACTCTTAGGGTAATAAGTGAAATTGTATTAAATGCAGTAAAATCTCTGAATTTATGCACCTGTGTACACAGTACCATGGCACCTATGTGGAATACAAAGGAAAAAGTAGTCATTGTTAACCCTAGCCCACCAGAAGAACTTCTCATTTGAAAAGACAGGATGAACCCATAATGAATAATAAAATAAAGGTCATTTATTTGACATGCTAAGAGATATTTTCATTACTAGGAAACTTCAGACGAGAGAGCAGCACATACTGGAGCAGCCAGGGAAAGTTTCTCAAAAACAGGGTAAGCTATGCCTTGAAGAATATGTAAGATTTAGAAACGTGGAAATATATTCCTGAGGAGAGGGAATATTAACCTATTATTTAAAAGGAATCATATAGAGAATTCTCTCTCTTGTGGCATATTAAATTCCCTTTCCTTTCCAGACATCGTCCAGAAATTGATACTACAGAAATACTGTATAATATACTCAATTAATTTACTAATTAGAAAATTTCCTAAGCTAAATTGGCTAATGTGTATATAACCTATCTCTCCAATTAGACTATAAACTCCAGGAGGTCAAGGACTAGATCCTATACCTCTGTATTTTCTGCACATGATAGGTACTCAAAGGTTGGATGAACATCTAGCATATTTAGGATACAAGACACAGGAGAGGAGGTAAAAGTGTAAAGGACTTAGTCCCACCCCCAATCAAGGAACTGACAACCCAGCTGGGGAGTGAAGATGTTAACAGATAACTACAATATGTCAGAAATGATAAAGGCTGGAAAGAGCTGTCCAAATATGTAAAGCCAGATGGACTTCAAGAAGGAAAGAATATGGGCAGTTTTTCAAAAGATAGATAATGTGGTTTGAATCCAGGAAAAGAGGTATTTAAACAATATGTCTCTTAAGGAAGACAGCCAGGTGATGAAGTGGATGGAGTGCTGGGCCTAGGGTCTGGAAGTCTCACCTTTCTGAGTTCAAATGTGACCTCAGACACACCCTAGCTGTGTGACCCTGGGCAAGTCATTTAACCCTGTTTGCCCCAGTTTCCTCATCTATAAAATGAGATGGAAACAGAAATGGCAAACCACTCCAGTATCTTTGCCAGAAAAACCCCAAATGGGGTGACAAAGAGTTGGACATGACTGGAATGAAAGAACATTTAACAAAACATGTCTATTATGATCACTACTGAAGCTGGTACAACAAACTTCACAAGGGAGTTCATGTGGTGCAACTGAAGGGGGCTGAATTTGGAATTACAGGAACCAATCTCACATCCCAATTCTGTCACTTATTTGGACAGGACATTTAAATTTCCTCATCTAAAAATTGAGGGATTGGTAAATGATCTCCAAGGATCCTATGATTTATTTGATCCTCAACAATGTTTTGAGAGAAATACAACAAACATTATTATCCACATTTTATAGGGTAATGCTCCCAAAATAGAACAATTAGGTGAATGGCAAATCTAAGTTAAATGAAGTATAAGGGTCCCAAAGGAAACAGGGAGAGGAGGAAATGGGATGAGGGTGGAAAAGACTAAAAAAGGGCCAGGGTAAAGAAGGCCTTAAATTTCAAGTTCCTCTTCTGTGAAGCAATGAGAAGTTACTGAAGGGTTTTAAGCAGGGAAGTGATATGGTCAGCAGCTCAAATTCTTTAGGAAAATTAATTCAACTGTAACATGTGCACATTGAGTGAAAGACATGAATATTTCAAGTAGTGAGACCAACTGGGAATATATTAAGGCAGGTACTCCAGGACTGAAGTAATAAGGGCTCAGACAGATGTGACAAGGGATCTTGGATCTGAAAAGGGGCAGATAGAGTTTGCAACATAAAGAATTAACAGGATTTGACAGTGGTGGGAGGGAGGGAAGTTTGTGGGGTTTAAAGGATTAAAAAATAATTAAAGGGGGAAAGTCAAAAGATATAACAGTGGTGTTACTTGCCCAGGGTCACACATTTAGTGTCAAATGTCTGAGGCTGGATTTGAACTCAGGTCTTGACTCCAGGGCCAGTGCTCTGTCCCCTGTACCAATACACCACTGTCATGATGCTATTATACTCTCCTGAATAAACTGCCAAGTTTGTAGTCACTCAAATTTTTTCAAAATTAAAAATAAACCAACAAATCAAAAAACATGTATTAAGCCATTACCATTTGTTAGACATTGTGTGAAGTGATAGAGTTAGAAAAAAAAAGAGCAACCCCCCCCCCCCAAACACCACCAACAAAAAAACAGCCCCTGCTTTCAAGATAATTTGCTTACTTCAAATCTGGCTTCAGAGATCTACAAGCTGCATGACCTGTACATGCCACTGTAATGGGAATGGGAATTTGAAGATCTTCCCTGCCCCTTAACAGACCTAGGGGGGAGTTTTATGACCTCCCCTGCTTTGAAAGTAAACTCTGCCCCCTAATAGGCTGAATATAATCACACAGAGCCTGTGATGGAGTGAATTTGCTGAAGGGTGCAGCAGAGCCCATAGAAACTTTCCTGCTGTGAAGATAAAGTCTGCCCCATAATAGGCTGAATGTAGTTACATGGAGCCAGCGGTGGGAAGTTTTGCTGAAGGGAAGCAGACCCCATAGGAAGCTGGTTCAGAGATAGCCAGACGATGGGAGACAGAGGAACTCAGGCAAGGAGACAGAGAGGTTTGTGAGTAAATATTGATCTTGTATTGGTTTGTGGGAAGGCTAAAGGATGCTGTGGCTCTCAGAGTTATTACGGCTTCTGAATATCTTTGGTACTATGATGGAATCGGCTTACTGGTTTTGGGATTTGGTTTTCTGGTGTCTAAATCCTTCAGTTCTATTCTCCATCTGGAGAATCTGGTATATTTTGTCATCAAACGTCATGCGATACTTACAGTCATGGTCTTTATTTTGTTCATTGGCACCTTAAACATTGCATTGGCGCAACAGTCACTTAATCTGCCTGCCTGTTTCCTCAATGTAAAATGTGGATAATAATAATAATACCTGTCTCACAAAGTTGTTGTGAGGATAAAACATTATCTGTAAAAGAGTTCAGGGCAGTGTCTGGCACATAGCAGGTCCTTAATGTTTATTCCTTTACTTTCTCTTAATGGGGGAAGACTAGGTGATATAGTGGATAAAAACACTGGGCCTGGAGTCAGAAGGACCCATCTTTCCAAGTTCAAATTTGGTCTCAGATACTTACTAGCTGTGTTACCCAGGGCAAGTTACTTAAACCTGTGTGTCTCAGTTTCCTCATCTGTAAAATGAGTCAGAGAAGAAATAGAAAATCACTACAATATCTTTAAAACCCCAAATGGGGTCACAAAGACTTGGTCAGACTGAAATAACTCAACAATACATATAAATAAGTAGGTTCATACAAGATACCAACCTTAGAGAGACTCAACTGGCTGGGTTCATGGGGAAGGCCTCCTGCCAAAGGTGGTATTTGAGTTGAGGATTGAAAGAAATCATGGATGTCAAGAGGCAGAGGAGACCATTTATTTTAGGCATGGAGAAACAGCCTAGCAAAAGTAAAGAGAGAATGAACTACCTCCATTAAGCCATGTTCTCCCATCCTGTATTTGTGAAAGTAGCTTTTCCATGAAACTTAACATTTCATTAAATTTTACCATTTCAGACCTGACTCACTATCACAACTTGAGATTTTTTTTGAAGCCTCCCAGTTTTATGTCATTGGCAAATCTGATAAGCATGCTCTGTCTTTTCCAAGTTACTGACAAAAATATTAAACAGACTAAGCACACATCCCTAGAGTATTCTGCTAGAAAGAAAATTCCATCCAAGTTGATGGTGATCAATGACAGTACTTAGTCTAGGACCAGATTTGAATCAGCATAATATTCACTATTATCTAACCCTTAAGGGTGGTGGCAGATTTGGTCACATGCTTCACTAAAAATCTATGCAAATAATATCTAAAAGTACTCCTTATCTACCATTATAGAGGGAGGGAGGGAAGGAGAAAGGGAGGGAGGGAGGGAGGGAGGAAGGAAGGAAGGAAGGAAGGAGGGAGGGAGGAAGGGAGGGAGGCAAAAGGGAAAGGAAAGAAAAGGGAAGGGAGAGGAAGTCATCTAAAAAAAAAATTTGCTTCCTGAGTTAGTTCCCCATGCCATCCCAGCAGTTTCTTTAGACATCTTCTTTTCCCCATGGAATTTCCTGGAGACTCTTCAGAGCTTCCCATTTTCCTAGGCTGACTTCTGTAGAAATTTAATCCATTGTATTTATCAACTAAATCTTTTGAAAATGCAAAAGTGGTAGGGGGCAAATCAAACTATACAGGGTTTTTCTTCTTTCTTTCTCTTATCACAAATTCTAGAATACAGCAGTCACTTCCTACCCAAGGCTTCCATCATTTCCTCTCTATACTGGGATTACAAGTAGGTCATTTTTATATAAAACATTCAGACATTTCTATAAATATAGAAAACATTACATGTGTATTTTTAGATAGATTAGGACTTAAGAGTGGTAAAGCATTCATTTCTTTAAGTCTTTCAAGGTCTATGCAAAAATGCTTTAACAGAAAATTTGAGTTTTCTAATACTATGATGCTAATTACTATACATTTTTTAAATTTCACAAATTCAAGTACATTTCTACTTATTCAATTACAAATATACAGCCATATCAATAACCATTTTTCTTGTAGTTACTAGCCTCATTTCATATGAAAGAACTTTTAAAAATTTCAAAAATGAAATTAATACAGTGATTTTAAAAAATTTTTGGAAAAAGATTTTAAAATTTTAACTTTCAACTTTTTTAATCTTTCAAAAACTTTTAGCCTCACAAAAAATAATACGCATCCTTTGTCTAAAGGGCAAGCACTGAATAAAAATAATTTGGGGGCAAATTCCAAAGACTGATCTTAAAACCTTTATTATGATTTAGATTCTCTAAATGTATACAACTTCTAAACTTTTAGGTACAATTTTACTGAGACCAGATAGAAAAGGTTTTTTTTTTTTTAACATAATATACATAAGATTGGTAAGATGTTTAGAAAAGAAGACAGCAAAAAACTTAGTAAGGGCATTGGGGAGGGTTAATGAAGATAACACCCAAATTTCTTAAAAAAAAAAAAAAGCTGTCTCTTCTTTAAAAAATACAACATTATAAATTAATGAACTCAAAATCACCACAACTAAAGCAAATCTCAGCACACAAGCAGCTGCCAACCAGCCTGTCTTTAGATTTTCAGCTCTGTAAAGATAAAAGGCATTAGATGTGCTTTCTTTAAGCAGAAGTAATGCCAAAAAGCAGGTAATATTACCACTGAAAACATTAATCACTTCACAATCCTCTATTGTTTCAGAAAACTTAACACAAATTCTTGGCTGTAGTTAAAAATCACAGATTATACATACTAATAGAGGTGTGCCCCCACTTAAGTAAATTCAACTGAAAAAAATTCTGAACTTTCAAAAAAATAAGAGGCAATTACAATTACAAGCAGATTCCTCACATCACAAACTGATTTGCCACAAGATTCTGTTAAATAGTGAGCCTCCTTAGGACTTTAAAAATCAGATTTTATATTCTTATTTGGTTCACATACTATTAAAAAATGTATCTTCCAGAGTTTAAGTGCTTATCTTCAAGTAAAATTCACAAAATACTGGCTATTTGGACCAATATGAGAGCTCTATACCTAGAGTCAGAAGACTTGAGTTCAAATACAGCCTCAGATGAGTACTAGCTGTACGACCCTGTGCTAGTCACTTAACCCTGTTTCCCTAGCTCATCTGTAAAAGGAGCTGAAAAAAGGAAAAGGCAAAACACCCCAATATCTTTGCCAAGAAAACCCCAAGTGGAGTCTCAAAGAGTCAGACAAGACTGAAACAACAGAACAACAAAAATTCCAAGCTCTAAACTAGTGGATTATATGCAGAACAACAAATCATTAATTTGCCAGTGTGTAAGCAAGGTTGCTCAGTAAAAATACAATACCATCATCATCCTCTTTCCAACCACACATACCCCTTAAGGTTTCAATTAAGATTGGGGCCTAGGTTTATTCTTACTAGAGACAAAAAGAACAAACTTACAGATCCTGCTGGGAAGTATCTTCCTCAAGAGCAGCTCCGGAAACACTTGCCAGGAACCATTTCCTTTCCTCTCTACTGTCATCAACTTGTCTCCTCAAGAAGCAAGCACCTAAGTCTCTTTCCTGCTCCTGAGGTAATACTATTTCTGAATGAAAAAAATCCATTCACATACCACCCAAAGAAACGAATTAAAAAAATGAAAAAATCCAAGTGCAACAAATGGCTTTAATGCACTTTAAAAAGTTGAATTCCCAGACAAATTGCTGCATAACTTTAAATCCCTTTTACTACATCAAAATCTATCTCAAGTTTTGAGAAACACCCCTCCACATTACCTTTGCTAACTCTAAGCAACTATAATTTCCAGTGGAGTCAACTTAAGATTCAGCCTGGTGGAGTAGATACCAAGTGTAGCTTCAGCCAGAAGATTCTAGGTTTAAATTCTGGCCCTAGCACATGATGCTACTACCCCTGTGTCACTATGGACAAAGTTTCATCATCTGTAAAATGAAGGTTGGCTGGACTAAATGACCTCTACACTCTAAACCTACAATCCTATGACTTCAGAAACAGAGGCACTCAGTAACTCTGGAAAAAAAAAAAGGAAGCCATCTCAAAGGTGATCCTATATGATCCAACAGGTAGGATTTTCACATGATCTCTACCATTCCTCCAGGCTTGGAAGTTGTAAAACAGCTCTCCAGAGAACAGCAGAATTCCCATATTCATCTCAAAGACATTCAAGTTTGCATTTTAGCCTGGCACACATACCTACTTCAGATCTCACTATTCTTTTATGAATAGAGAGGGCAGACCTGCCATCCAAAATATGAACTGGAAGGAAACCAATAAGATCTTTGTATAGTTGATGCCTCTCTAGATAGCACAAAGATAGAACAATCCCAATATATGTGAAATTGGGTTAGAGAATGTGCGATGGGGGTGCCTTTATCAATGGTAGCCTAAAAGCTTTATTTTCTAAGATTCTCTTCAGCACCACTCCAATCTACTCCACATAAATTACTATAATTGTTCCCAGTGAAGGCAATATATTATTACTGGGCTTTGATATTTCGTGATAAACAACACTTTAATGTACTGAGCTGACTTTAATGTTTTCCGTTAAAACCATACCATACCATACTAGTCTCAAAGTATGTGGATAGATGAGAGTGTGGCTTTTGACTGTGCCTTGTACTGTTTCACGAATCAACCAACTAGGGTTTTACAAATCAAAAACAGGGGAAGGAAAAATCTAAAGATGAGTGCCCTCCACAGAAAATACTCAGCCTCTGGTCCCCAAACCTCAAAATGCAAATCCAGCAGCAGGCATCACATAACTGCAGCATCAGCTAGACCCCAGTAACTGATCTCAAATGTTATGGAGAGAGAAACAATCTTTTACAGTAACCAGATTCCACTGGCCTCACAGAATAGTTATTCCAGACATAGATCACAGTGCCCTGGAATACCAGCTTGGAGTTCTGACTCCTTTAGGCAAGGATAGGTAGGATTCACTCTAGTCTTCTTCATTCATTTAAAAGAGAAGTAGTGAAACAAGGTTCTCAACTCCCTTCTCCTCCCCAACACCTTTCTTCTTTCTCCTTTTCATAAAAAGAGAGGAAGTCAAAAAGGGAGAGATTCCTTTCCTCCTTTTAAAAAAGAGTCCCCTTGGCGTACAAGATCTTTTGGCAGGACTGCTCCTCCCCATACTTGCAAAGCCAGAGGGACACTTCTGCTTTCCCTTCTGGCTCTAGGCAGGGTTCTCTCCACCGCCCCCCCTAATCCCCCCACCCCCAACGAGCTCAAGACTGCTACAACCTGCAAGGGATGCCTCTCACCTGGTACCTGCACTGCACTTTCCTACACTCCACTCCACTCCTTTCCTTCCCTCCTTTCCAGGGGGTGGGGATTGGGAGTATGGGCGGAGGGTCAAGGGCCTGCAGGAAAACCAAAGGTGTTTGCACCCGACGTGGGGCAGAGGGGAGGTCCCTGCTTTGAAAGAGGAGTGGGAGCGCGGCCCCTCTCCAGGACGAAAACAGCGGCCACCTCTGAAGGAGGTTGTGGACGGGGCGATAGGGGGAGGGTCTGGCTGAGGGAGGGGGTTCCGGGGTCACCCTCCGGGCAGCGCTGAGGAGCTGGAATTCCCCCTCCCCCCAGGAGAGGAAAGGAGACGAGGCGAGGGGAGGAGGGATTCCCAGCCTGGTGGGCGGGGGGTTGGGGTCCGCCTCAGTCCCTCGGCCACACTCACCGAGGCTACCGGCGAAACCGTCCATCTTGCGGGCAAGGCGCAGGGATCGGGGCTCCGCGGGGCGGGCACTTCATTCAGCGGGGTAGGCGGCGTGCGCGCCCCGGCTGAGCCTGCCCCACTCGCTCGAGTCCTGCCGGCTGGGCTGGGCCGGGGCGGGTCCAGCTAGGCTCGCGTTGGTTGACTCCGCCACTCGGTCGGTCCGTCCACCCGCCCGTCGGTCGGTCCGGCCCGTCGGACTCCAAGCTACAGACAGCCCTACTCGCGCCCAGCCCCAGCAAGGATGGGAAGCTTCACTGCCCCGCGCTCCTCCCGGCCTCCCTTTCAGGCAGAGGCGCGCGCCCCGCCCCCCGCGCCTCACGTGCCGCCGCCGCCGCCGTCCCTCCCCTCCCCCATCCCACTACAAATAAAGAGCGACGTCCAGCTTCCGACTCCGCCCCCCCAAACCCCGACTCTGACGGATCAGAGGAGGAAGGCCAGGATAGGTCAGATTGCCTCTCCCCTCCCTTAGCCCTCCCCCTTACAACCCTCCCGACCAACCGCCAGGCGAATTGAGGCGCCTGCGCTCTGTGACCTCCTGCGCCCCCGAGCCGGCGGGAACTGAGCAATCCTCTTCTCGGATGCTGCCTGCGTCGGTTTTTAAAAAGGGCTCCGCGAGGGGGTGAGGTGGCTTTTCAGGAAAGAGAGATCCTGGAGAGAAGCTTGTCCAGTCCACGGACGCGAAACTTCTCTTGGGAGCCAAGCCTGAGGAGGCGGCGCGGGCCAGAGGGAAACCGAGCGAGCTTCGTCCTCCTCCGGCCCCCCGCTCCCCAGTTGCTCCCTCCATTGACATCCCCTAGAGGCTACAGGCCCAGGAACAGCCCAGGGGGCCGAGCTCCTCGACCTTGGGGCCTGGCCAGGGAGCAGACCCCATGGAGGTGGGAAGCGGGGAAGGGGAGGTCTAGCCCTCTAGTTTTAATCAGTCTTGGAGCTTCCAGTGTGTAAACTTTTGCCGTCACAGTTCATCTGTTCTTTTGTAACGAGACTCAGAAAGGTTAAGTGTCAGAAGGTAGACTTGAACTCGGGGTCTTCCTGAGAAGATAAACAAGAGAATTAAGGTAATTATCGTGGGGGATAAGCCAGGTCCTTCAGAAGCTGTATGAACAAAACTTGGCTTGGGTGAGGATAGTCTCTGGGAACCAGCATCCAACAGGAAGAAAGAACAAGGTAATGACAGTGGGGATCCCTGGCTCCCCTTCACCTGGTCGTACCTGACCTGACTCCACCATTCCAGCAGTGAGCAAAATAAACTGTCTTATTGGCCTGACAACTGCCCTGTTCAAAGACAGAGCGTGTAATACATAATTATTTTATATTTATTACATAATGCTTTAATAGAGTAATACATAGGACTACAGGGTTGTCCAAATGTGCAATATAGTAAGGTGCTGAACTTGAACCTGGATTCGATTCCTGTCATTGTAGTGCTATATTAGCTAACTTAAAGCACCCACAATGTGTCAGGCACTGTACTTGGTACAATTCTGGAGGTAGATGCTATTATTACCTAAAACAATTGACTTTCACTCTCTTGGCATCATTTTTCTTTACCTGAAAAAAATGGACGGGGTTGTCTGAACTCTGCTGCTTTGTAATCACTTAGGCAAATCTCTCAATTTCTCTCAGCCTTAGTTTTCTCATAAGGAAATGTGGATAGTCATAAGGGCTTTCTTGGGTTTTAAATTTTTATTCTGAGCTTAACACCAAAGTAAAACATTTCTTCATGTTAAGTATTACACAAAAGGGATTATATGTGAAACTCAGTCTCTTACAAAACATTTTACAAATTCAACATGTTACTTTCAAAACTGTCCAGCTTGTTTGTTCTTGCTTTTGAACTGTTCTCTGAACCACCTTTTGTTAAGTTTTAACGATATTTTTCTTTTTTTTTTTTTTGGATGTCACTATTGCTTTTCCAAATACCCTCCACCTTCCCCAATCAAAAACAGAAAAACAACCCAACTCTTGTAATAAGATAAACATAATCAAAACTAGTTCAAGGTGTCCAGAAATGTATTGTCTCATTCTACACCTTAAATCCCTCAACTCTTATGAGGAAGGTGGGTAATGTACTTCATCTTAGGTCCTCTGGAATGTGGTTGGTCATTGCTTTAATCAGTGTTCTTAAGTCTTTCTGTTTTTATTTTTTTATTTACAATGTTGTCCTTGTTTAAATTGTTCTTCAGTTCTGTTCAGTTCACTCTACATCACATCATACTTTGCAGGATTCTATGAAATCTCCTCTTTCATCATTTCTTATGGAATAACAATAATACATTCATATACCACAATTTATTTTGGCCATTTCCCAAGTGACAAGACTTTTTATTCCTGGTACTTGGCACACTTCCTTGCTCATAGTAGATGCTTAATAAATGTTTGTTGAATTGAATGAAGGAAAATAATATAGGGAATAATAAGTTTGGAAAAATAGGTTAGAACTAGATTGTGAAGGGATTTAAATGTTAATCTAAAGAGTTTGTAGTTTAGGGGTGGCTAGGTGGCTCAGTGAATAGAGCACTGGTCCTGAAGTCAGGAGGACCTGAGTTCAAATGTGCCCTCAGACACAACACAAAAAACTAGCCAGTGACCAAGTCACTTAAACCCAAATGCCCTACCTTCCTTCCTCCAAAAAGCAAAAAAAAAAGTTTGTAATTTAGAGGCATTAAGAAACTATTAAAGAATTTTGATCTGGGGAAGGACATAAATAAACCTGTACCTTAAGAAGATTTTTTTGGCACTTCTAGATGCTCCATGCCATGCTGCCTTCACTCTGAACTCCTCCCCACTGGTACCTGGAGTCTGTCCCTGGGTTTCTCAGTTCTCCCAAAATTCAGTTTTTACCTTATCTTGCTGGCCTCCAAGGTACTTTCCCTGAGTGTTCCACTCTTGGTAAAGCACTTATCCTCTCTGCTCCACTTTCCAGCTCCTCTTTATTGTTCTCCCTCCTTTAAAATTTAATCTTTTGGGGGTGGTTAGGTGGTGCAGTGAATAGAGCACCAGCCCTGGAGTCAGGAGGACCTGAGTTCAAATCCGACCTCAGACACTTAACATAAAACTATCCGTGGGACTTTGGGCAAGTCACTTAATCCCAGTTGCTCTCCAAAAAGCTAAATAAAAAAAAATAAAATTTAATCTTTTTGAGAGCAGGCACTGCCTTGGTAGTTGTATTTGTATCACCAGCCCTTAATGCAGTGCCTAGCATATGTTAAACACTTAATAAATGCTTTTATCAATGTGTAGAGAATGGAAAGAGGAGAACCGGAAAATGGAGGATCGTTTGGGGGAGGCTTTTTTAATAGTCCAGGCAGGAGGTGTTGATTGCTTGAACTAGATTAGTGTTCATATGAAGAGAAGGGGATAAATGCAAAAGATACTGTAGGATTGAAAAAGATTTGGTGACTGGGTATGGGAAAGGAAGAAAAAGGAAATATCAAGAACTCAGTTTATGAACCTTCCATCACTTTCCTCATCAGAAATAGGGAGTTTTTTTTTGGTTGGCATTGGTATTAATTTTTAAATTAATTTGGATAATGTCATTAATCCTAATGTTTTTAAGTGGCCTTAAGTGCTTCTCTATAAAAAGACTGAGCAGGACTGGTCCTTTGCAAATAGGGAGAAGGGAGTAAGTAAGTATTTATGTAGTGCCTATTATGTGCCAGGCATTGTGCTAAGCACTTTTACAAATATTATCTCATTTGATCCTCATGACAGCTCTGTGAGGTAGATGACATTATTATCCTTATTTTACAATTGAAGAAATGGAGGCAAAGAGATGGTAAATGACTTGTCTAGAGTCAGCACAAGCTAGTAAGTGTCTGAAGTAAAATTTGAACTCCGTCTTCTTGACTCTAGGCACTGTGTTCTATTTTCTATGCTAATAGCTAGCTAAATAGGCCTTTATAGTAACTTATGTGGGGAAATTTCAACAATTGGACTGTAAAATTGCACTTGCTTAATGTCAAGAATACTGAGTGAGATTTGGTTAACCAAATGAAGTTTGTGGAATCTATGAGTTCCCCTAGCTCTCTTCCCATTTTCCAACCAAAAGAACTTTTAAAGGAGTTAACTTTTCCTTGCTAGCTTTGATATATGCTCTGGCTTTACAAGTCTTTGTAATTTGACTAAGTCTTTTAATGGCACACTAATTATGTTCCACTTTAAGCTTTTTGAGAAAGATGTCTTCATAAAAAAGAATTCTGAAAATCAAACAATAAATTATTTCTACAGCAAATATGTAACTGATTAAAAACTGCCAATTATTGTTTCAGCATGTTTAAATTAGGCAGAAGAATACTTGGAAGCTATACTTTTCCTTAATATTGCTGAAATAATTAAGTAGTTTCAGTTCACTCTCTGAAAATGAAATAACCACTTGCATCTAAGCAAACTACATAAAAATACAAATTTATAAAACACAGGCAATGACTTTGTTTTTCCAAAGAATTCTTTACTTTGATGAAAGATTCACCATAGTGTTCATTGAAATATTGAACTCCCCAATTCCCTTAAAATATGATTCATTTTATAAACATTGGATTTCTGTATTACTTTTAAGGAATAAATCTATTGTATAAAATAAACAGCAATTCAGACCAGCATGTTGCCCACACAGTCATCAATGCGGGTGGTCACTTTCCCAAACCCATGACACTACATATATTGAAGGTGGAGTTTCACTCTCCCTAGTCCTTTGACATAACATTTGAAGCCAGAAATGGGGAAAAAAAAATAAGATCCCTGCATTGATTTATTTCATGATGCTCTCTAGATAATATGACCTTGAAAAAACACAATGAAATAATCCTTTATCTTCTCTCAGACACTTTTTACATAAGTTATTAAAAGAAATTAATTTTTCCAAATGCTTTGTGATCCATGACTGCAAAGCTATTTTCTTTCATTGCTTTCATATGACTATCAGAGCCAATGACTATTTTCATGAAACAGTACAAATTTTATGAACCTACTAAAATCCATATAAACAGATATGATAAAAAAATCCACTGTGAAATTGTAATTATTAAATGTTTTGTTTCACCTTTTAAATGCAGAAATAAATGATGTCTGAAGAGAAAAGAGGGAACCTTCATTATTATATGAAACTTAATATAGGCTATATATGTAAGAGCTCCAGAATCTGTGAGATATTAAAACACATTATTGTTCCAGGTGCATACCATAAAGATGCTGAGATTTATACCTTTACAATACAGTATAGTTGCATATTGATTTACCAAAATTCAGACTTTTAAGATTTGGCTTAAATACATCACATTTTCAGAATTACTCTGCTAGGAGTTTTTATATAATTGGTATATACCCAGAACTTCCCAAAGACTTAGTGACCTCAAAAATAATCCATTCCTTGGTGAAGAGTATCAAAGACTTCTTGTTGTTTATTTCCATCAGGCACCTAGGACTTCAGTTGTCAGATGCATGGTCATTTTGGAACTAGCCTACTGATTACTTCACTCTATTCTAAGCCCTTACTGTGACCTTTTGAAGTGCTATGAGTATGGAGCAATTTCAAAACAAAACTAGAATCCAAAATTGAGTTAGGACAATGGTATTTTGTGGCATGTATCACACAAGTTTGTGAGGTGAGACATCATCACCCACACACAAGCTGTGGTAAGATAGAAGACCAGCTAGCACCCAAGAGTAAGGAAGCATTCTTGTGAAAGAACTTCAGTTACTCTTTAGTAGTAGAAGGCATATGTAACTAACACTTCTCACTGTCTTAGAATGCTAGACACAGTCATCAAATACTTTGTACATGGGTAAGGGATTAATACAAAAAGTAATGCCTGAGTAAGTCAAGAAATGTGGCCAACACTACTTCTGGTTCTAACTTTGCCTATATGACCCTAGAAGAGTCCAGTTCTGATCTTTAGCTTAGAATTGAGACTTACTTGTGAAGAGCTTTTTTTTTTAATGCTCTGTTAAGTTATGTCTCTTCATTTTGGAGTGTACCTGAGGCAGGAGTGGCAGAGATTCAACCCTTTGCATTATGAGGTATATTTATAATTTTTTACAAAGTATTTTCCTCAAAAGAAGCCCATGAGATAGGTAGTGCAATTCTATTTTAAAGAAAAAAACCAGGGGGGTTGTGACTTGACCATGGTCACACAGCTAGTAAGCATCAGAGCTGGGACTTAGAGCCAGATACTTATCTACTCTGTATATATCTTAGGTTCGTAGTTGTTTACATGTCTCCTGCATTAGAATGTGAGTTCGTGAAGGCAGGGTCCATATTTTCACCTTATTTTTGTATTTCTAGAGCTTAATATATAGTAGATACTTAATAAATGCTTGTTAATTGACTTCAAGTCGAGTGGTTTCTCTATTATATCACATTACATCTCAAGGAGTATAACTTCACTTATGAGAAAAACTAGCTTAAACTATGTTTAGTATGTTTGGCACTGCAATATAGCAATGGGTTACAGCTGAGAATAAAACTTTAAAGACTGTGACTGAAGAGCTTCACCTTTATAACTGGACAATTTTATGATCTTGTAGACTTTTGTTTTACTATTCTGCAGTAAGACTTTTACCTTGAATTAAAGGTAGTAAAATAGCCCTAAGTGTCATGGACTTCCTTGGCAGTCTGGTGAAACCTAAGAACTTCTTAGAATAATGCTTAGAATAAAATTATAGAATTATAAAGTCAACCAATTATGTTGAAATAAAGATGTGATTTTCCCCATCCAATTTCAGAGACTCCTCCTCCCCTGAAAACAGATGGGTTCCCAGGTTAAGATCCTGTAATGGGAATGCAAATTTGGAAGATCTTCCCTGCCCCTAGCCTAAAGTGCACCTGAAGCCTGGGGTGGGATGCTTTTCAGTAGATACTTTTTGATTGGCCAGTGGGTCAATAATGATTGTTACATTCTCTGAGCCAGGAGAGGCTATATAAGCCCTGATGTGTAGCTTTGTTTTGGGGGCTCACTTTGAGAAGTGTTCTGTGATTTGATCTGTATTCTGGGAAGCCGTTGTCCAGGGCCCCCCC
>NW_027187358.1:4020600-4045886 GCF_028583685.1 Petaurus breviceps papuanus | reverse complement strand
ATGTGGAAACCCAGATGTTGACTGGGTATGGATGTAATGGTTGGACAGTTTGGAAATCTGTCTACTTGATCTGTTTCTGTCTTGATAATTCTGCCTGTATACTTTGAAGTTCGGGGTGCTGACCTTTTCCCCTGAACAAGGTAAACGATATATGTCTGACTGATTAAAGTAAGCTTGTTAACCCATTTTGAGTTGCTTTCCTTTAACAAAGCAGATCTAAGAACCTGTGTGAGCAGCAAACCCTGAGGACGTGCTTGGGGTGCTTGCTGCTACAGATCCCCAGCCCTAGGGTTTTCTGATGTCCATCCACCTGAACCAGTGGAAAAAGCGAAATTCCTTTAGGGATCAGTTGAAATATGGTTTCTGTGTAAGAGGCAAGGAAAACTCTTAAGGGAAAGAAAGGAGCTTTGAGGTTCAGTGACAGAAGTTGTTCCTAGTTCTCTGGATGCATTTCTTCACAAAGGATATTCCTCCAAAGAATGAATTGTTTCATCCTTTAAAGCTAGATAGGACAGAATTTGGAAGAAATTCCCATAACTCTTAGCTGTAGGGGGCTTCCCTTTGGGGAACATAGAACATAAAGTAGAAACCCATCTTATAACCAGAGTATGGGAAAGAAAAGTATGTCAGAGGACAAAGTCCTTTGAATGTGGATAATTGGACATCTGTTTAGTGAGAATTGTGAAGTTAAATAAACATCCTCCCAAGATTTAAAGGTATAGAGCAATTTGTCTATATAAGTGGTATGGGGTGTACGGAAGTTAAAGGTGAGAGGGGCCCAAAGAATTTCCTGACAGGGCAGGATTTCCTGTTTCTACCATGGGAGTCCCCAGGGCTACCTCTTTTTCTCCTGTAATTCATTACAATGAGATAATTTACTTAGAATCATAGCTGAAGCCCAGTGTGTAGCTGGTTGTCTGCACTGACAAGACCTACTTTTAACATGTCACAGCGGGAAAAAGGCAGGATACTCCCTAAGCCAAAACTTAAGCATTAGGATAAGTGAAAAACAAGTCTTAAGTGCGTTTTTGCCTACAATAATATCATGACCCAGCCATCAAAATGAGTTCACAAGAAGAAAAAAATCCCAATTTTCTTAATATTAAATGGATAATCAGCTTTTCTACCAGAATGCAAGGCATCATTAAAATAAGATAATTTTTGCTATTCTAGAATACCCCTCATATATAATAATTGTCTTTCCCTTTCACTAACCATGCAAGTTGTTTTTTTTTTTTTTTTTACCATGATTACTTTTCATGAGGGCAGATTTCTGCTTTATATGAAAAGGAAAAGGTTAAGCTTGTAGTATTATTGTTTCCACTTGTCTTCAAAATGAGACATATTCCTTCTCAGTTTATGTCAGGAATGGATCTGCTCTCTAATCTGGCAATACTCCAAAAGTAATACCTGCACATTTGGGGAAAAAAAAGTAGTCCTATAATAGATATTTCTTATTCCTAAAGTAGATTGTATGAAGGAATCTCTCTTTAATTGGCAAGCATTTAATATAGGGAGTTTCTGAAACTGACAGTTTTACATATATCATGTTGGCTGATCAACTGTGCAAGACTCATACTGCAGGAGATATAAAAAGGAAAAATTATTTGCATGAGTTCTGTACTACCCAGTTGCATATCTACTATTCTGTAATTTGGCACAAAGCAAACATGTTTGTTTATTTTAAGGATGCCTGTTGACCTGTAATGTAAGTTTGCTTCATGAGCCAGCATGGCACGCAGAAACAATACTCAGCTTGGAACAATGCTGATATTATATTTGTACTATTGCTATCAGATATAAATCATGGATTTTTCAGTTTGCATAACTGCCCTTATGAGTTAAATGTCCTTAGTGAGTCAAATCTCCATCTCCTGAATTTATAGAAATCTAAATAGATGAAGTTCTGTGTATGATTAATTGAAATGTGTGTCACAGAATCTTTAGGTATACACTGAAGCCTAGGGCCCCCTAGATATATGGGCATTCCCTGAGTTTCAGAGCTGACTGCCCTAGAGTAGAAAGGGAGTATATGTATACATGGACTGAACCATGGATCAGTGCCTCTAAGGAATTTTAGAACCATAGACTGTACTGTGGCATATCCTGTGCCATATGAATTATATCTTCACTACTGTCTTCTGTGACTAAGGGCAGGTTTCCAAAAGTGAATACAACCAAGCCAGTTTTTCAATTATTTGTGGAGTTCTAGGCAAAAGTTATGTCACGTTTATTCCAAAACTATAGAAACACCAAAGATATGCTCAAATAAATGTTGTTCCATAGCTTATATTGAGTTAAGCTGTCTGCTTTACTGAATATAGAAATAAAATATTTATGTAAATAATTTAAATTATTGCACAACAGAAAACGCTGCAATTACTGTATAGTGAAAATATAGATTAAAGGGATTTTTGTTGCAGGTCCAAATAATCATTTGAGTTTCATTTTTTGGTCACTTGACTAATCATTGCAAGAAAGCATACAAAGCACTTGATTAACTAAACACTGAATAGCTGTGAATTTGCTAGATTTTCATTTTTCCTCATTTCACATATGATCTCTTAAATGAATTCAAAAAACAAAATACAACTCTTTTGTTGTTCTATGATCCACAAAATTTAAAAGGCTTTTTATAGCAAAAAGCCTTTCAGTCAATCAGTTGTGCAGCATTTATTAACCACCTATTATGTTACAGGCACCACGGTAAGTGCTGGGAATACAAAGAAACAAGAAACATTTTTTCCCAGCCCTCAAGGAATTTAAATTCAACTGAGGGTGGGGGTGGGAGAGGATATATGTGAGTGTGTGTGTGGGATATAGAGCAATTTCAGGTGGAGACTATCATTTGGGGAGGAGGTGTAGTATTTCAGTTGAATTTTAAAGGGACCCAAGGACTCTCCTCAGACCATATCATAAATAACATACTTTATGAATATGAAGTAGAAATGATGAATAGGTTTAAGGGATTAGATCTGGTAGACAGAGTGCCTGAAGAACTATGGACCACAATTCACAGTATCATACAGGAGGCAGCAATAAAAACATTACAAAGAAAAAGAAGGGCAAGAAAGCAAAATGACTGGTGAGGCTTTATAAATAGCTATGGAAAGAAGTGAAAGATAAAGGAGAATAGGATGGATATGCCCATCTGGATGCAGAATCCCAGAGAATAGCAAGGAGAGACAATAAGTTGTTCTTTAATGAGCAATGCAAATAAATAGAAGAGAATAATAGAATGGGATCTCTTCAAGAAAATTAGAGATATCAAGGGAATGTTTCATGCAAAAATGGACATGATAAAAGAAAAAAATGTAGGGAAAGATCTTAACATCACCAATAACCATAAAGGTGTGATTACTGATTTAGAGTCAGATATCCTGGGAAATGAAGTGAAGTGGACCTTGGGAAGCATTGCTAACAAGGCTAGTGGAAATGATGGAATTCCAGTTGAGCTTTTTGAAATCCTAAAAGATGATGCTGTTGAAGTGCTTTATTATGCCAGTAAATTTGGAAAACTCAACAGAGATCACTGGATTGGAAAAGTTCAGTTTTACATTCTGATTCCAAATAAAGGCAATGCCAAGGAATGTTCAAATTACCAAAAAAAAAAATTGCACTTATTTCATACATAGCAAGGTTATGCTTGAGGTTTTGTTTTTTTTTTTTGTTTTAATTTTCAACATTCACTTCGATAAGATTATGAGTTCTAAATTTTCTCCCTGTCTTTTCTTTTCCCCTACCCCAAGTCAACATGTAATATGTAACAAAGAACTGGAACCAATGGGAGAAGCCATGAGAAAGAAGAAACAAAAAGAGAGAGCAAATAATATGTTTTTATCGGCATTCAGATTCCATAGTTCTTTTTCTGGATGTGGACAGCATTTTTCATCATGAGTCTTTTGGAGCTGGATTAGATTTTTGCAATGCTAAGAAGAGATAAGTCTGTCAAAGTTAGTCATCACATAATGAAGCTGTTACTATGTACAGTGTTCTCCTGGTTCTGGTCACTTCACTCAGTATCAGTTCATATAAGTCTTTCTAGGTTTTTCTGAAGTCTGCCTGCTCATTATTTCTTATATATGCTTGAAAGTCGGCAAGCTAGGCTTCAGCAATATGTAAACTGAGAACTACCAGAAGAGCAGGCTGGTTTTCAAAGAGGCGGAGGAACTAGATGCTAAGTTGCCAACATTTGCTGGATCATGGAGAAAGCAAGAAAATTCCAGAAAAAAACATCTGCTTCATTGACTACACTAAAGCCTTTGTGTGGATCACAGCAAAATGTGGTAAGTTCTCGGGGCGGCCAGGTAGCACAGCGAGTAAGAGCACCGGCTCCAGTGTCGGGATGACCTAGAGATCAAATCCGGGCTCCGACACTTAGCACCCACCCAGAAACACCCGGCCGTGTAACCTTGAGCAAGTTACTTAACCCCAATTGCTTAGGGGCGGCCAGGGGGCTCAGTGAGTAAGAGCACCGGCTCCAGTGTCGGGATGACCTGGATCAAATCCGGGCTCAGATACTCAGCACCACACCCAGAAATAACTGGCGGTGTAACCTTGAGCAAGTTACTTAACCCTGATTGCTTAAAAAAAAAAAATGTGGTAAGTTCTCAAAGAGATTGGAAGCATTAGATCATCTTACTCGTCTCCTGAGGAACCTGTATTTGGGCCAAGAAGCAGCAGCTAGAACCAAACATGGAATAACTGATCGGTTTAAGATTGGAAAAGAAGTATGACAAGGCTGTATGTTTCTGTTTATTTTACTTCTGCGCAGAATGCATCGTGAAATGCCAGATCAGACAAATCAAAAGCCAAAATTAAGGTTGCCAGGAGAAATACCAACAATCTCACATATGTGGATGATACCACTCTGATGGCAGAAAGTGAAGAAGAATTAAGAAGCCTCTTGATGAGGGTGAAAAAGGAGAGTGTAAAGGCTGCCTTAAAGTTTAACCTTAACAAACAAAACAACTCAGAGGGGGGCAGCTAGTTGGTGGAATAGATAGAGCACTGGTGCTGGAGTTAGGAGGATCTGAGTTCAAATCCAGCCTCAGACACCTGACATTCACTAGCTGTGTGACCCTGGGCAAGTCACTTAACCCCAATTGTCTCCAAAAACTAAGATTTTGGCAACTGGTTCCATCCTTCCTGACAAATATAGGAGAAGAAATGGAAGCAATGTCAGATTGTATCTTCTTGGGCTCACAGATCACTGCAGACAGCCACTGTGGCCATGAAATTAAAAGATACTCACTGGAAGGAAAGTTATGACACATCTGGACAAAAAGAAGACATTGCCTTGCCTATAAAGGTCAGTATAGTTAAAACTAGAGTTTTTCCAATAGCGATGTATAGCTATGAGAATTGAACTACAAGAAAAATTGAGTGCCACAGAATCAAGACTTTCAAATTGTGGTACTAGAGAAGACTTTTGAGAATCCCTTGGAAAGCAAGGAGATTAAATCAGTCAATACTTAAAGTAATTCTAACTCTTCACTGGAAGGTCAAATACTAAAGCTGAAGCTTAAACTTTGGCCTCATAAATGATAAGAAAGGACGGATCGGAAAAGACTGATGTTGGGAAGGATTAAAGGCAAAAAGAGAAGGGGACAGCAGAGGATGAGATGAATAGACAGTGTCATGGAAACAGTAAACATGAACTTGGACAGACTTTGAGAAATAAGGGAGGAGGGCCTGGTGTGCTGTTTCATCGATCATGAAGAGTAGAACATTATTGAACTGAACAATAACAATAAAGCAGTGAAGAGAATGTATTTTAGGGATAGGAGAGAGTTTGTGCATATTAATTAGAATATTCTTACTCCCTGCTCTGGCCTCTTTGCCATTCCTCAGACATGACAATCCTTCTTATATTGCCAATGTTATTACCCATAGATTACCTATAGTCATGTGTCTTTCCTGGGTAGATTTGCAAAATATAAATAACCCTTTTCCTTAAAGGCAAAATCAAAATATTTATTCAGATACCAGAAAGCCAATTCCACCATGGCAACAAAGAAGTTTATACACATCACCAATCCAGGGAGCACTGACATCCCCAAGACTTCCCTCCTTTAGGCCTCCACACAAACAACATACACCCTCTCTCACTCATGCTAGCTCCTCTGCCTTGGCTCTGCCTAGCTCTCTCCCAGCTCTGCCTCATCCTCTCTTCCTGCTCTACCTGGTCAGCAAGCTCCTCCCACCATGGGCTCCGTGTGACTCAGGCTCCATCATAGCAGTCAGCTGGGCCTGAGCTCACAGCAGGTCACATAGGCCTAGTAATGAGTGTGAAAGATCTTCCTGTTCAGTTAACATTACACATCTCCACACTGCTGGTATTTTCATTGGCAAATCCCCATGCTTGAAATAGTCTTCCTCCTCATTTCTGCCTCCTCCTCACTTCCCTCAAGTCCCAGCTAAAGTCTCATCTTCTATGAGAAGACTTTCTTGACCCCCTTTAATGTTAATGCCTTCTGTTATCTTCATGTATTATGCATCT
Source organism: Petaurus breviceps papuanus (assembly GCF_028583685.1). NCBI lineage: Eukaryota > Metazoa > Chordata > Mammalia > Diprotodontia > Petauridae > Petaurus > Petaurus breviceps. The sequence continues at coordinate 4,039,384 of NW_027187358.1, read as the reverse complement.
ATATGTGTGTCCGTATATACATATATATGTATATATAAACACATACCTTGTTGGCACATGATCTCATTAGACTCTGAGATCCTAGAAAGTAGGTTTTGTCTTTTTGCCTTTCTTTGTATCCCTGGCATTTGGCACAATGCCTGGCATGTCGTTCGCATTTAATAAGTGTTTATTGACTGACTGAACAGTGCTTCTGCTGTGTCCAGGGAATGCTGGAACACTTCAGCCTCTCTCTTTCCACTGAGAAGTACCTCGATTCTGAGTCCATACATATGAACCAGACCAAATTCAATCCTGGGGAAGCCTAACCACTTAAAAGAAGTGCCAATTTACCCTTCTAAAACTCTTTGGATTGTTACAACCATTCCAGTGCCCAAGGGATTGAGCTCTTCTACCTGCTGGTGGCATCCTATCAAATGCAGACATTTCTCCAGTTAGCCCCAACGAACGAACCCAAGATTTCCAACTGACAACTTACAAGTTTGCCTCAAAGAATGAACAAGTCCATAAGGAGATTGCTGTTCAGACACATACTCACAAGAAAGGAAACAAGCAGAGAAGGTAGCAGCCCAGGCTCAAATTCCCTGAGGTGTGTTAGAGTAAAACAAGGGCAGTTCCTGCACCTTCTCCTCTTGGAATAGGCTTAAATAATTGCAACAGGATGTGTATCCTTGAAGAGAAGAAAGAAGCAGAGGTCACTTCTTTTTAAAGATTCACAGACTCATTGACTCTTCCTGGTCATTGATCAACAAGTGGATTGCTCTATCTCCAAGCTCTTAATAAACCTTTCAACACTGTCATAGATGATCCTGGAGCCTGGAAATTTCCGCAGGAATTCTGGTGCACACTATCTAAGATGGTCCCTATAGGAATATTTCCACCACATGATTACTGAGGTGAAACCACAAATTTAATTCGTGTAATATTATATTTAAGCAATGACAATTAGTCCAGACTGACTGGAACATAAAATCCATGTGTAAAAAGTCAGGAGGAGTAGGCTGGAACCAGATTGTGAAGGATTCAAGTGCCAAACAAAAGATTTTGTATTTCATCCTAGAGACAAGAAGGGGCCTCTGGAGCTTTTTGGGGAAGGACGTGGGTATATGTCTACACTTGAGACAAGAAGACCAATTAGGAGACTTTGGTATAGTCCAGGAGAGAGATAATGAAGTCCTTAATTGGAATGGTGTCTATGTGGATGGAGAAGAGAAAAACATGAGAAATGTGTGGAGGTAAAATTTAAAACTTGGCAACTGAGTAGATAGAGGAAGTTTTATACAAGGGATAGAGCACTGGACTTAGAATCAGGAAGACCTGGGTGCAGCTCTGAGGTTGTAGATATTTGACTGAAAGCATGGTAAAGCCCTCAGCAAGAACAGGGAACTTAGGAAGAGGGGAAAGTTTTGGGAGAAAGACAATGACATATTTTGGACATGTTGAGTTTGAGATGCCATCTTCTGCTTGATCATACTTAATATTTGGAGTCACTCTCCTCTTGAAAACATGAAGCTATTTCTTACTATTCTAACATGTCATTAAAAGAAATTCCTTTGGTTCATGAAAAAACAAAGCATCTGTTCCATAGTCATTTAGTAACACGGGACATGAAATCCCTAATGGTTTTCTTGCCTTTGTTTGTTTTCCTTGTACAAAATATTCAGAAACCACAACAATCTCTATGAAGAAAAAAATTCTTCAGCAGAAATATAATGTATATGTTGGTCAATAGTTATATTCCATACTTCTTTCAGATTGGCATAGCTCTAGTTTGAAAGCACAGACTTTCCTGGAAGACATTTGAAACTATTTATCATTTTATAATTTGTGGCTTAAATCTGAGCCATGAACCAAGCAACAAGATTGGTTTGAGGCACTTTTGAACTTCATTTTTAAAAATCCTGAGGCTAGAAGACAATTTCAAGTTTTCTATCCAACAAAATATTGGGGGGTTACCAGAAGAGAAAAAAAGGAGTTTCATTTTAGCTGGTCATTTCTTTCATTGCTCTGTTTAAGACTTTGAGAAAATCAGACTTTTGTTTTTGTCTTTAAATCCCCAGGAACTAGTCTAGTTCAGGACTTATAGTAGGGGCTTCACATAGGTTTACTGCTTACCTGCTCAAATGATAGGTGAAACTATGAGACTAATGTATTTCATAGCTTTAAAGACACACCCTTTTCTATTTTGTCAATGGAAGCATGTGAGTCTTAGGTGCCTAGGCCATGTGAGAGGAATATTGAAAGTAAGACAAAAAATATCAATGACAGGGAAAATGGAGGATGAGGAAGAGGTGCTATTGTAGATTAATTAACCAATAAATTGTAGATTTAAATCTTCAAAGGGTGCTCCCTGCCTATCTCTCTCAACTGTGGAGAGTGCCCAGAAATGAACACACTACAGTTATTCCTTCTACATTGTGACTTTCCCCATTGTGGTTTCAATATATTATGGGTCAGCATAAGAAACTAAATGGGAATTTTGGGGGAGTTTTACTGTAGCAACAGACAACAAGCAAAGGCCAGCAGACAACACAGAAAAAAGTTTAAAAACTCAGAAGTGCACCAAATATATGTATAGTATAACAGCAACATGTTTTATCTTTTAATACCATAGTCATTCAGAATTCATCTCTGGTATGGAGGGCCAAAAAATGCTATGAGGATTTTCCAGATTGTGAGAGGAGGGGAGTGCCACTGCCCCCAACCCACATGATGTGGAAGGGATATTTTTCAAAACAATTCAGGCTACACTAAGACTCTCACTTTCCTTATTCTGGATCCTCTGCTCCTCTGAAAACAACTTGAGAATACAGACAGTGTCTGGCTTTTCCTCTCTTCTAATATCATAAATTTTAAGAAAGAGTAATCATTCTCCACTCACCCTACTCTCTGCTCAAGTTTACATCATTTCTACTTCTGTAGCCAGGTGCTCCTTACTGGTTGGAATTAGGTCCGGAATAGCATCATCATTTCCCCTCATCATTTCCTTCACCCTTTCAATAATGGAGTTATCCTTCATTCATTCATTTATTTTTGTTTTCAACATTCACTTTTATAAGATTCTGAGTTCCAAAATTTTTCCCCATTCACTTTTTATAAGATTTTGAGTTGCAAAATTTTCTCCCTCCTTCCTCTCCCTCCTCATCAAGAAGACATGCAATCTAATATAGGCTATACATGTAAAATTATATTAAACTTATTTTTGCATTAGTCATGTTGTGAAAGAGGAATCAGAACAAAAGGGAAAAACCACGAAAAAGCAAAAAGAGAGAGAAAATAGTATGCTTCAGTCTACGTGCAGATGCCATTAGTTCTCTCTCTGGATGTGGATAGCATTTTCCATCATGAGTCTTTTGGAATTGTCTTAGATCATTGTATTGCTGAGAAGAGCTAAGTTTATCAAAGTTGGTCAATGCGCAATGAATGAAATGATCCTTAAGACAAATCAAAAAATATTGGCTGCTCTGCTTTTGACACAGAGAGACTTCCAGCTGATGTTAACTCAGGAGCAATATAGTGATTGTCTTAAGTGCTTGATGCATAAGACAATATAAAAACAAAAATGAAAAATAGCCCTTGCCTCAAGAAACTTCCATTTTAATCAAATGTCCAAGTAATTGAAATTCCCTGTGACTACCACATCCTGCCTCCCTGCCAGATTTGTGATCTGATTCCTCATCTATTTATAGAAATACAAGTGGTCCTTATTCTAGTCCCACCACTGTCTCTCAATTTCTCAATTCATCATATTAATACCCAGATGTTCTGAACCATGTTTCTTTCTCATTCCCCACCCCCTCAAGTTTCTGTATTTCTTCTCCTGAGTATGTCTTCATATGCAATACTACATACCTTCCCTATATGTCTATTCTGTTCCTTGTGGGTAAGGCATTTAAGGCAGTTTTGCAAAGTGGATAGGATGTTGGCCTTTGTGTTAGGAAGACTTTAATTGAAGTCCTACCTGTAACACAAACTCCAGACAATCCTCTAATACTATAAATTGCTTCTCTGTTTAGATGGAGGGAATTTCCATACTGAGATGTCCCTATGTAGGTGGAATCACAAGTCCAGACCAAAATAAAATATGAGGTATATTCTATTGTCATATTCTAGTGATAAGGAACATTCCATTAAATCATAGCAATTGAGATGAAGTTGAATTTGCTTCCTTTTATTAGGACCCCTAGTTTACTTTGTTACTTATACTTAGTGTATTTGAAAACAACAATAATAATAATACTAGCTAACATTTAAATAGTGCTTAGAATATGCAAAACACTATACTAAGTACTTTACAGTGATTATTTCCTTTGATCCTCAGCTCTGTTGTGAGCAATAGTAGGTGCTATTATTATCCTCATTTTACAGATGGGGAAACTAAGATTAAATGATTTTCCTAGTGACGAACAGATAATAAGTATGAGACTGGATTTGAACTTAGATCTTCCTGACCCCAGACCCAGTGTTCTATCCACAACACCACCTAGCATGGATTTTATTGATGGCTCTCTTCTTGGATATTGACTCCTGTCAATGGTTATTTTTATTAAGGATTTCCTTCTGTTATTCCTACCATCTATGAGATTAGATTTATCACATATATGTATATACATATACATATATTGGTATACTTATTTAGTCAGTTTTCTCCCTCCAAACTAATCTTTTAGTTTAAAGGTCTTTTGATCAATTTTCTATTTCTCCATGCACATATATTACCCATCTTCTTTAAGTATATCTCTGTTCTTGAGCATGACCCATTATTGACATACTTTAAGCTGTGGTCTAGCAATCCAATGCATTCTCAAACACAACTTGGAAGCATTTGTTCACTTCCCAAATCCGCCTTTCTTTTCTGATGCTCCTACTTGCAATTGGCAGCTGGGATTAAAGCCCCACTAAAGTCTGCAGTTTCTTGCATAGGACTTCCTAATCCCTAGTGATACTTTCTAGGTTCCTCCTGGCAGAATGATTTATCCCCACATGAATCAGCAGGAGTGTGGGCAGTGGCTGTCAGGTCTGTCAAGTCTGAAAAGGCTTTCCATTATGTCCTGGATTTGTGCCCTGAGAAGACAGCAGGCCTCTCTGTCATTTGTGACTGTATGACGAATCCCTTCCTTGGCACAGTTAATCAGCTACCATGTGGGCTCTTCTTCTTCTGACCATCATGGGATCACCTCTCTTTGAATGACTCCCACAGATCCGTAGCTTATTTCTTCAGAGAACAAAAAACTCCGTCCTCAGAATGTAAATAGAAAGAGCCTCATGATCCAACAGTTTAATAGTTTTTCTTCTTCCCTTCATTCTCCACTTTATATTCCTCCATTCTCTAACTTTCTAACACAGGTCAGGATTTCCCCTCTGCCTCTTCAGATCCTTTTCTGTTTTCCCCAGAATTTATTTATTGTTAGTTTTCAACATTGATTTCCACAAGATTTTGAGTTACAAATTTTTCCCCATCTCTCCCATACTCCCCACCCCAAGATGGCAAGCATCCTGAATATCCCTTCTCCTAGTCTGCCCTCTCTTATATCCCCCCATCTGCCCCATTCCTCTCTTCCCCCTTACTTTCTTGTAGGGCAAGATGGATTTCTATATCCCATTGTCTGTATATCTTATTTCCTGGTTGCATGTAAAAACAATTTTTAAACATTTGTTTTTAAAACTTTGAGTTCCAGATTCTCTCTCTTCTTCCCTCCTCACCCCCCCCCCACTGGGAAGACAAGCAATTGAATATAGGTTATACATATGTAGTTATGCAAAACATTTCACAACATATTGTGAAAAACTAACTATATTTCCCTCCATCCTATCCCACCCCCAATTTATTCTGTTTTCTCTTTTGGCCCTGTCCCTTTTCAAAAGTATTTGCTTCTGACTACTCTCTCCCCCAATCAGCCCTCCCTTCTGTCATTCCCCCCCCCTTATCCCCTTCACCCCTACTTTCCTTTAGAGTAAGATACCCAATTAAGTGTTTATGTTATTCCCTCCTTAAGCCAAGTCCAGTGAGAGTAGGGTTGACTCATTCCCTTTCACCTCCCTGCTCTTCCCCTCCATGGTAACAACTTTCTCTTGCCTCTTTTATGTGAGATAATTTACCCTACTCTATCTCTCCCTTTCTCCTTCTCCCAATATATTCCACTCTCACCTCTTAATTTTATTTTTTAGATATCATCCCTTCATATTCAATTCACCTTGCACCCTCTGTCTATGTATACATATATACACATATACCCACCTATACATACATATATGTATATATAAATATGCACACATATACACATTATATATATACACACATACATGCTTACATACACACACAAATATATACATATATTTATATATTCCCTTCAAATATCCTAATACAGAAAAAAAAAACTCATGAGTTACAAATATCATCTTTCCATGTAGGAATGTAAACAGTTCAACTTTAATAAGTTCCCTATGATTTCTCTTTCCTGTTTACCTTTTCATGCTTCTCTTGCTTCTTGTATCTGTAAGTCAAATTTTCTGTTTAGCTCTGGTCTTTTCATCAAGAATGCTTGAAAGTCCTCTGTTTTATTGAATATCCATATTTTCCCCTGAAGTATTATACTTAGTTTTTCTGGGTAGGTGATTCTTGGTTTTAATCCTAGCTCCTTTCACCTCTGGAATATCATATTCCAAACCCTTCAATCCTTTAATGTAGAAGCTGTTAGATCTTGTGTTATCCTGATTGTGTTTCCACAGTTCTCAAATTGTTTCTTCCTGACGGCATGTAATATTTTCTCCTTGATCTGGGAATGCTGGAATTTGACTGTAATATACCTAGGAGTTTTCTCTTTGGGATCTTTTTCAGGAGGTGATTGGTGAATTCTTTCAATTTCTATTTTATCCTCTGGTTCTAGAATATCAGGGCAGTTTTCCTTGATAATTTCTTGAAAGATGATATATATGTAGGCTCTTTTTTTGATCATGGCTTTCAGGTAGTCCAATAATTTTTAAATGATCTCTCCTGGATCTATTTTCCAGGTCAGTGGTTTTTCCCATGAGATATTTCACATTGCCTTCTATTTTTTTTTATTCTTTTGGATCTGTTTTATAATATCTTAATTTCGCATAAAGTCATTAGCTTCCATTTGCTCCAATCTAATTTTTGAAGTAATTTTTTTCTTCAGTGAGTTTTTGAAATTCCTTTTCCATCTGGTGAATTCTGCTTTTCAAAGCATTCTTCTCCTCATTGGCTTTTTGGACCTCTTTTGCCATTTGAATTAGTTTATTTTTTAAGGTGTTATTTTCTTCAGTATTTTTTGGGTCTCCTTTAGCAAACTGTTGATTGATTTTTCATGATTTTCTTGCATCACTCTCATTTCTCTTCTCAATTTTTCCTCTACTTGTCTTACTTGATTTTCAAAATACTTCTTGAGATCGTCCGTGGCCTGTGACGAGTTCAAAATTTTCTTGGAGGCTTTGGATGCAGGAGTTTTGATTTTGTTGTCTTCTTCTGGTTCTATGTTTTGATCATCTTTGTCACCAAAGAACAATTTTATAGTCTGATTTCTCTTCTTCTGTTTGCTCATTTTGCCAGCCAATTACTTGACTTTTGAACTCTTTGCCACGTTAGAACTCTGCTTACAGAGTGGAGAGTGCTATGTCCCAAATTTCTGGGGGTTTGCTCAACTGTTTTTAGAGTTTCTTCTAGGCACCTGCCTCAGAACTGTGAGGAGGATGCCCTTTCTACAGTCGCCACAAGCTCTGCCATGTTAGCACTCCTCACCCCAGGACTGCTACTGTAATATAATGCCAAGGAAAGGCAACTTCCCAAGGTTCAAAATACCAGCATAGGTGCTCTCCATTTTATTCAGTGACAAACCAAGAACAGAGAAGGTCAAAACATGACATCATTCAAAATACAGCATTTACTAAGTGTGATTAAATAATCTCCAAGTACTACCTCACCCCAGGACCTTCCATTCATTCAATCAATTACAAAATCCCTGTTCTAAATACTACTCCCACCCCTAGGCTGTACCTTCATTTAGTCCACCACAAAGCCCCTCTTCTCAAATGGAGATTAGTTTCCAATCTAAGTAAAGTATATTCATTTGTTCAACCATAGAACACAAAAAGGTCAAAAGTTCCCCACCCCTGGATCACAATTGAATCTACCCCAGAGTTACATCAAGTTTAAGCACAGCACTTAATACCCAAATGGAGGTCTTTTCTTCATCTTGACACAAGCCAAGTTCTCAGCAATCTTAGTTCCTGGGGAGACAAGGCTTAGCAAGGCCACAAGATACATTGCCAGTCCCTTCATTACTTCATCCTCTGCCTGTAGAACAGTCCTAGAACCCCTGAAAACATTAGCAAAACCCTCTCCCAAGATTTCTGTAAACATACAACAAGAAAATCCTTCTTCAGGGCTTCTGAACCAACAGCAAGGTTCCCAGACCCCTGCAACAACAGCACTGTCCTTCACCAGTGGACAGTATTCACTCTGTCTGCAGGACAGTCTCAGGAGCTCTTAGCCAACAGCCAGGTTCCAGGACTTCTTCAACAAAAGGACTGTCTTTCACCAGTGGACAAATCTGGCAAAACAACATCAAAACAGACAGACAAAGTACCAGCAAAACAGCCATGTCTCCCCAGTCCTTGGCAGCTCCAGGTGCAGGTCTCAAAAGTCCAGGGCGATTCAAAGTGGCACTCAACAATCCTCTCAGTCTCTCTCTGCCTCCATGAGGTGCTGCTTCCAAAAAGTTCTTCTGCCTCTCTCTTGTCTCTCCAAATCTACATCACCAGCTCCTCCCAGTTCAGGACTTTCTTTTCACATCAACAAGTCCATCCCACAGGTGGGATTAACAAGCTCTGGGTTTTAACACAATCAGTTTGAAAACCAAGCCAATACAGGGGAATCTTTAATTGCCATTACTATCACTACCCAAGACTGTGACCCAGATCCAAGCAGGGCAAAGCAAGAGAATCCTGCACCAGTGCCAGCAAAGAGATTCCTACATTTTCCCTCTGATAGCTGCTTGGTCTTCCTACCATCTGTGGGTCTGGAGCTCCCAAAGCAGCTGTCACAGCAGTGGCCTCAACTGCTGCCACCTCTACTGTCCCTGGGGGAAGGGGTCAGACCATAGTCTTCTCTCACCCAGGTCCAGCAGAGTTTCCACACTGACCTTTTACTTTCTCTTTGTCATTTATGGTTTGAGAAGCCTGGAAACTGCCACAGCTGCCAATGATTCAGTCCCCAGAGGCCTACTCTGGCCAGTCTGTGCTAGCGTGGCCCACACAGGATTGTGCTCTGCTCCCAGCCTGGTGAGATAGACCCTTCCTGTCAGTCTGCCAGGCTTCCTTCAGCAGGAGATTTATTCCACTCTGTCATTTTGTGAGTTTTGTAGCTCTAAAATTTGTTTAGAGTAATTTTTTTTTACAGGTTATTGGAGGTGGTTGGGTTGCGAGTTCAAGCAAGTTCCTGCTTTTATTCTGCCATCTTGGCTCTGCCTTCTTCAGATCTATTTTCTTTATATTCTTTTGAAGCAGTTCTTCAGTCATTCCTAGGAACTCTAATTGCTCAGATAAACTGAAAAATGCCTGTTCACTGAACTAGGAGCTTGGTTTCAAAGGACTCTGAACTAAACTTTCTTTATTTATAGAGCAACTTCTGTCCTTTTATGTGATATCATGTGACTTTGTTCAACTATCTTTGATTAACCATGGACCCAGCTCAAGCCCCAGAAGAAATCCAAGGATAGATTTTTCTGAATTTGTGTTTGTTTAATTGAATTTATAAATTTCTTGGGGAAGCTTTTATTATCCCACCTTGGGGTATGAGCCATCTATTAGGGAAAGAGTGTCTCCACAAAAACCTGGGCAGCTTCCCAAGGTGGAGCATTGGTTTTGCAGTAGACTGGCAGCCTGTGGGCTGATGGGCGTAGGCAGCAGGAAGGTTTCCTTAATCATGTTGGGACACCTAAGAAGCCGTTGATTTCTCTTCTTGGAATGATGCAGAGCATCGGATTTAAGCTGACAGTTTATTTCTCATCTCTGTTTTCATTGCCCTGACTTCTCTGTCACCCCCAAAAGGGTCCTTTTTTTGTATTTTCCACATCTTTTTCTCTGGAATTCTATCACTAAAATGTATCCTCAGGAAAGCCAGCAAAGGAAACAATTATCTGCTATCACTGGTATTCAAAGGACTAAATTCTCACCCTCCAGTTGCAGGATTGAAATAGCTGTGGTACATTCACTGAGTCAGAACAGTTGCTACAGAGTACATATATTAAAACCGAGTTGGGAAGCACAAACTAAATCAGAAGAATGAAAACTGAAAACCCTGTCTCTGTCTACCCCCAGGCATCATGAAGGGTGTTACTCTGAGCAGCCTTAGACTATTAAACTTGGATTTAAAGACAGGCTTGGGATATAAGTAACTCATAAATCCTGCTCTAATTGCTAATGGCAGATAAAGATTTCTGTAGCTGCTTATATGTTTTTGTTTAAGATGGCAGTTACAGGTCTAAGGACACCAGCCTTCTCAGTGAGTTCTAGCTTGATACCTGCCAACCCCAGTTTCTGACCTTATAAAGAATGTGACTGTGAAATATAGCCTATCTATTTTCTGGAAACAAGGTCCAAGCCTTAAACTAGTTAACATACTGTTTAAATCAATAATTTTTCTAGTTCCTATCTTATGCTCAGTCCTGTGTTTAGGTTAATGGAGGCACAGAATCAATCATGTAATCAGCAAGCTTTCATTAAGAAGAGAGCTTTCTGTCCTCATGCATAGTTATAGGATATATAATGTTAGAAATAGGAGGAATAATAACAACAATCATAATAACTACATGTATAAAGTGCTTTAAAATTTGCAAAGCACTCTACCTTATGTTGTCTCATTTAAGTCTCACAACAGCCTTTTAAAGTAGGCACTACAAGTATTACTATCCTCATTTTATCCACCAGGAAACTGAGTCAGAGAGAGGTTGATCGACTTGTCCATAATCACACAGTTATGAAGAGTTGGAGGGCAGATTTTAACTGAGGTCATCCATGATCTCAAATCTAGCATTCAGTCTCAAAGATCATCTAATCCAATCTCTGTTTTATAAATGAAGAAACTCAGGGACCAGGGAAGTTAAATGATTTGCTCAAACTCACACAGGTTATGACAGAACAAAGACTAGAACTCAGGTCTAGAAATCAGTTATTCTAATGTCTAATTAGGAATATAAGACTAATACTTCTGAAATCATTGAAGAATGACATAGAGGAGCACAGGAGACTGCTCTATAACTATAGTCCCACTAATATTAAGGTAAAGTGGAAAGAACATTTAGACCACTGGTCCTCCTTCTAGATGAGCCATCATTTGGGGAGGCAACTCCTGTGGAGAAGGGGCCAGCCAACCCACCCCCCCAATGCCATCTAACTGCTACCCACAGGACAGGTAAGCCAGCCAAGTTGAAGAAACAAGGCACCCTGGGAGAAAAACAGAAGGCAGCATGTGGCAGGCAAGTCAAATCACCACTACTACCTTGACCACCATCTCCCTTCTGACTGATGGAGACAGCTCAGGACCCTAAACCTGAGAGTCATAAGTGCTTCCTGTCCAGCACCCTCAGCTGTCATCCTAGGAAGCAATCCTCATGGAGATGTAGCCTGACAACTGTTCCTGCTGGTGTTATAGCCGTAGCTACTAGAGACTTCAGATAGAAAGATCTTGCCACCAAAGTCCTTGGCACTGTCAAATGATTCCACATCAAACATATGATTGTATCAGTGGAAATGATTAAAGTAGAGGCATTTCCATCTGTTTTGTAGATGCACCATAAGTATCATGGGACTCTTCCATTTGACTTGTTGATGAAACCTTCCATATGGGTGGTCTTCTCCCATTGGCATGTGAGCTCCTTGAGAGCAGGAACTATCTTGTTGTTGTTTGTCCTTTATTCTGGAACAGGACCAGTAAAGTCTCAAGGGTGGTGTCTTGACTTGCAAGTGAATTGGATTTAAGTGAGGCAGAGCTGTGCAAAGTCATCAGCCTCAATTTCTCCTCCTGAGTCCACTGGCCAGACTTAAGCCAAGATGACTGGTGATGAGTGTATCCCAGGATGCAGTCGGGACTGTCTTACTCTTCTGTTTGTATCCCTAGAACTTAACATAGTGCCTTGCACACAGGAAGTACTTAACATGCTTCATTCATTCATTCATTCAAAATCAAGACAGAGTTTAGTCCTAGCTTGGTCAGTTGTTTGACCCTAGGATAATTATTTAACTTCTAGGCATCAATGTCCTCATGTATAAAAGGTGGCTTTGGGCTAGATGGTCTCTTATAATTCTAAATGCTAAATTATGTAGTACCAACTCTGAGAACTTAAAGAAGTTGAGAGAAAAGAGAGCTCAATAAAAAATGGAATAGTCACAGAAAGTTCTAGAGAGGAAGTAGACCTTGAAAGCTTGGAGATCACTTAAGGGTTCACTGGCCTGTTTGTGAGCCTTGGATAGACCTTCAGGTAACAATAGAACATATGCTTCTCTCGTTTTTTTCTCCGAAAGAAAGGAGCAATAGTCGTTGCTGAGCCCCTGGAGAAAGGTCCAGTGATTTTGTGTGGGGCAGAAAGATCTTCCTATGACAAAATTTTGAACTGGATGGAATATCATCCTCTCTTCAGATACTTGTGACTACACAGGAATCCTTATCAGATTTGGCATAGTCCTATGCTCTTGACACATTGACAGTTATCTTTTCTGTATCCCATTCACTGATGGTCTTGGCCTCTCCTATGTGGCAATGGGTTGTAATGAGTTTTAATCAAACAGACCAATTTCTGATAACATGTTAGCTACTGCCCACAATCCCATTTAGGTAATGCATTTTTGAAATTCAGTTAAATGCACCTATCTCCAGAAGGTGCTCAAAGAATGAGTCAAAAGTTGGGAATGTGAAGCACCTTTATAAGATGGGAGGTGGAAGGAATGGTATATTTACAGGAAGAGAACATAGCAGATGGTCCTCATTTTACATCATAAAGGGTGTTGCCTCCTATAAGAGGCTGGGCCTATGACTACCTCAAACCTTAAGAGTTTAAAACCCTGCATTCAGGTGCTCTAGTTGGTCAGTGGTCAAATGAAAGTTTTAGAAATTTTGAAAGTCAAGCACATTAACACTTAGTAAAAATTTTCTGAAGAAAAAGACTCCTCTAAATTTAGAAGAACCACTATTGAGGCCATAGGACCCAGGATACTACCTCTACTCATAGTTCTAGATGTGATTTAGAACATTTTTACTAGTATAGGGAGCCTGACCTCTAATGAAAAGAACCTAGTCTCCCTGTTCTCACACTCTTTGGCTTCATAAATCCTAATTCCCCCAATCCCCAATGCTCTATGGGCTATTTAGCTCAGATTATGGCCCATGTCTACAGTTTCCACAAAGAAAGGTGAGTAAAAAGGTAGTCGTGCAAAATAAATCAGGTATGGGACAGAAAATTCATTCCTATTCACAAAGAAATGCTAAGCAAAATATTCATAGCTTGTATTAACAGAATAACTTAAAACAAGATTTAGCAATTGAATATAACTGCTGTTATAATTTGCTGGGAGGCTGATACTTAAATCTAATCAGAACATAAAACCGATTATATCATTACTAATTAATCATTTTACATTTCACCTTAGCTCTACATTGTGTGGTCAACTCCTGGTATATGTCTATTTATAAAATTGCTAGGCTATCCTCTTGTGGGAGATTGTCCTTGCCATGAATGCTGGAACAGTTACTGGGAACTTCTTTCCTATCACCATTTATTTCCCACTCAGGACCCCCAAATTTCTTAAATTTACAAGATTCCCTTTAAGCCTGGACACATCCATCTCAGGTATTCATTCACCTAAGGTCAGAAAAGAACAAACACAAAAGAAGCCTAACCCTAGGATCTGGCTTGCCTAGGTAGGGCATATACTTTAGATGCTCATGGCTAAATGGAAAATGTAGTTGGACTTAGGGCAAACTGCTTCTTCTCCCCCTTTCTTCTCAGAAAGAAGCTTGAAACAACCCTGACAGTATTTCCAACCAAAAAGAAAAAGAGAAATTGAGAGGGGTGATTGATTCCTTTTACAAATCTGCTGAGTCTTCAGTTTTTTCAGCCTTGCACCAAGTAAGGGAAATTTTTGTCACCTCAAAGTATATGACCTTTTTAGCCCTCAGTCACAAAGCTCCCATGTAGTCATTCACATCTAGGAATGATAACTTTAAGTATGTTCCATGGCATAGCCCCTAGAGGACAACTCAAACCTCAATACATTTTTTTTGGACAAAACAGGAAACTGTTGAGAGCCTCAGTCACTGCCACCACTCATGTACCCTTACCAGCCCACCTCCACCCCATTATGATCAAGTAAACTTTGCCATTGTTAGTAATAATAACAATATCAATAACATTAATGCTACTGCTACTACTAGCTGGCATTTATAGTGCTTTAAAGTTTGTAGAATACTTAACATATGTAAACTCATTTGATTCTTATAATAACATTGGGAGGTAGATGCTATTATTATCCCCTCTTTTACAGATGAGGACATTGAGACAGAGAGGTGAAGTGACAATATATATATTAGACAGGATTCCAAGTCAGACCTTCCTGGCTCCAAGTCCTGCACATCGTCTAGCCATCTCCTAGAAAAGGCATCTCAATCTACATTCGTATGTCTCTACATATCATGCTTGTATGATTCTGAACTGAGGTGCCATTCTTGGGCTACCACTCCCCTATATGTGTTGTCTTCCCCTATTAAATTAGGAGCTCCCTGAAGTCAGGGACTATCTGCTGAAGCCTCATTTTTAAAACTCCCAGCTCTTCCCCTCCAGTTATGGTCTTCTGGGACTATGGTTACTCTAAGTCCATGCTCTGGAATCTGGGTACACTTTGCTTTTGCATTTGTATTTCCAGTACTTAGTATAGTGTTTGGCACATAGTAAGCATTTAATAAATTCTTATTTAGTCATTCAAATGAATGGTCATGGAATGCCTATCATGTGCCTTTTATTTTATGCCAGGCCATTTTCTTAGAGATACCCTAACTTATGAAGAAATTTCTCTGGAGTAAAAGTTGTTTTCCCTTTTATATATTTGACTAACCAAAGCAGACATCATCATAGTCCAGACCACTTACATGCCACTGGCTCGCTGGTATTGGCAGAGGTGTGAGCTATTGACGTCACCAGCAGGAGTCTGAGCAAGACAAACTCTCTCCTCAGCCCTTTCATGGCTTAGAGCCGAGGATGTCAGTCCTGATGCCATCAGCACATGCCTGATGCTAACAAGTAGGTCAGTGTAGAAATGGCCCCAGCCTTGACAGGGAGGTGTAGGTTGCTGGCAGGAAGCCGCTTCTGCTGAATCAAAACCATCATAGCTGATCAAAGGAAGTACCCGGCAGGCTGGCGGTTGGGCCAGATCCTAATCTCAGTCCTCTCTGCCTCACACATCACTGCACATGAGTCACGCTGAGCACAGCAGACATGCTGTTTGGATTAGGCATTTACAGGCACAGTTTGCCAAAGTTGCCTTTGACAACATTTTGCTGTACAAAGCCTGTCTAGAAGAGAGCAGAGAGGGTAATGTGTGTTATGTGTAGCTGCCAGTGTGCATGGAGGATGGTATTTGCCTCCCCAGATACCTGGGACCAAAGACTATCCTGTAGAGTTGTGATCTCCACTGTTTAGGACCCATTAGGTAACCACAGGGCTTGATTTATGACATTAGGAATAACCTCCTAGCTTACCAGTGCCTTATGGCAAAGGCAAAGCACTTTTGCCTCTCTCCTGCCAACTCTCCCATTAAGATGGACTGCTAGGGGAGCAGCTAGGTGGCACAGTGAGTAGAGCACCAGCCCTGAAGTCAGGAGGACCTGAGTTCAAATGTGACCTCAGATACTTGACATTTAACTAGCTATGTGACCTTGGGCAAGTCACTTAACCCCAATTGCTTTGCCTTCCCCCCTCCAAAAAACAAAACAAAACAAAACAAACAAAAAAAAGATGGACTGCTAGGAGACACACTGACTGCCTTACATTACGGGCTTTACAATGAACAAGTCACTTTGTGTTGAAAGCAGTATGGAACAATTCTATTTAACTCTTGTTAAGCAACTACTTAATAAGCACCTTCAGGTGCTTTCTTTCCACTTGGAAGCAGCATATACACAGTAAGTATGACATAAATATAAAGCAATTTCTGGGATTTGTGGAGTGCGTGTGAGGGGTGGGGACAAGACAAGTATTAACCGGGTGTATCAGAAAAGGCTGTTCCATGAAGGCAGCAGAGATTCCAAGAGACAGCCAAGGAAGAGACAGAATAAAGAAGAGGGAGGTGGGAAAACATAGAACTTCACTAAGAGCCAAGCTGGAAATCAGGGCCTCCCTCTGTCTCAATCAATCTACACACATTTATTAAGTGCCTACTAGGTACCAAGTGTTTTGCCAGGCGCTGGGAGCCCTACCTATTTAGGGTGGTGCCATTAGACATTCTTCAGTGAAAAAGATTTCATAACAGCTGCTTTGTTACGGGTGGGAATTTCCCTCAAGAAACAGAATGCTACAATAATAATAATAAATGTGACTAGAAATAGCTTTTATCCTGGACTTTTTATCTATTTATTTTACTTGTCTATTTATTGTTTGCTAAATACATAGGGCCAGAATCAGATTTGATTTTCTGGTCAATTCAGTGCCCAGGAGGCTGTTGATGTTTAGCAGCAGCAGTAGAAATAACCTTGGAGCTTTTTTGGTCTGTCTTGGGAAACAGCATCAAAAGCCCCTTTGTTAGCAGATTCTGTCAAGTTTTGCTTGTGTAACTTGGGAAAAAGCTGCTTCTTTTATTTTGTAAGCCAAGGAAGCTTGGCTTATAAGTCCCTGTTAGGATTCCCTTTCGAGCATTTTAGATTTACATTTAGATAACCTTCCAAAGGGGAAACATTAGTCTCAGACATGTTCTAAATAAATATTGCCATTTGTTTTTGATAGCACCCCAGACCAAAGATGGTTACCAAGCTTCCCATTACTTCAATAACCATGAATGAAGTATTATTGTTTTATGGTTCTTTCCTGATAAGTATAATTCCCATGGGAATTTTTGACAAAACAAGCAAATATGTTATTTGCTCACAAAATTTTTCTCTCCACTCCTCCCAATCATTTACATATCATAAGTGATTTTTGCCGTAAAATAGAGTCAGGAGAGGGATAGGGAAGGCATCTGAGAACATTTAGGCGTTTGTGTTCCTTGATTAAAATTTTTTTTTGTTCTAGACTGGATTGTAGAATCATAGATTCAATGCTGAAAAGTTCTGAGGTCTGGTCCAAATCCCCTAATTTTGCAGATGAGAAAACCAAGGTCCAAAAAGATTGTGACTTGCCCAAAGTTACACAGGCAATAAGATAATATGGTAGAGTAGAAAGAAATACCTGTTTTATGGAGTGCCCCAAAAGTCTTAGATTTTGAAGACATCTAAAAGGAAGTGGATTCAAATTCTACCTTTAAAACTAACTACTTCTGTGACCTTTGGGCAAATCGTTTAGCCTCCATGGACTTCAGTTTCCTCATCTATGGAATGAGGAGGGTGGTTTAGATAGTGTGGGGTTCAACTTGAGATCTATGATCCTTTGATCTATTCTCTGTGACAGATGAACCCAGGTCCTCTGGATACCCAGTATGGAAACTGAGGAATCCCTGGAGTGGAAACTCTCTCCAGTGATATAGATTAGCCACTCACGTGTAATTTATGTTCTAGAAGAGTTGTCTAGGTCACTGAGAGGTTGTAATTTATCCATGATCACAGGATTTATATGGGTAATAGACAGTTCTTGAACTCAGGTTCCTGACTCTTCTGACTCTCAATGGCCCCTATGCCATGTTTCTTTTCTTTTCCTTGTATTCCTCATCCATCTTTGAATTTTTCATTCCTATTTACTTAAGAAAAGTGAGTCATCCAGCAGTTAGTGACAAAGTTCAATTATATTAAACAAGCATTTATTAAGTAAATAAAGTCTTTAACAGCTATAGCATTGTTTCATTCTGTGATTCGTTAGTACAAATCATTATTATAGAACATGTGACATCTATTGATAATTCTTTGTCTTTTAACAAAGTTTCTTTTGATATATCATGATCAGCATGACACAGGTGAAAGTTGGTGCCAGTCTCACAGGTTATCTAGTAGAAACATTCCCTCTAGTTTTCTGGGTTGGGCTAGAACCAAGAGAACTCAGGCATCTCCCAAAGTAACCTGACCTTTTTATGCCATAGGCATCCATGCCAGAAGATTTTGTGATGATCTGTGGAAAATGTAAAAGATCATTTTGTGCCTCCACTCTTCCAGGAACATAGCTTTTTGAATGAAGAAGGAAGTGTATTAGAGGCATTATAATGAGAGCTGGGCAGAAAAGGAATAAGGAATTAAATATAAGGGTGCTGATGAGGGAAGTCCGGAGAGTAAGAGCTGAAGTCAAGTAAGTCAGTAAAGAATATAAGCATCATCTCTTTCACTGTTGAGAGCTAAATTTGCATGTCTAGGGCTCTGTAGTCTGTGGGAAACTCTTGTATACATACTACTGTGCCTGCCAGTACTTTGTAATCATTGACATCTGTATTGGTGGCGGGGACCAGTTCAGGAAAAAATCAAAGATGACTGCAGGGTTTTGAGAGTAGTCCCAGGAGGTCAGGTCATAGAACAGAAATTTCATCTGAATGACCATGAACTCTCTCTCTCTCTCTCTCTCTCTCTCTCTCTCTCTCTCTCTCTCTC
>NW_027187358.1:4008030-4020590 GCF_028583685.1 Petaurus breviceps papuanus | reverse complement strand
TCTCTCTCTCTCTCTCTCTCTCTCTCTCTCTCTCTCTCTCTCTCTCTTATACCTGTGCAGATATAAACCATTATGGAAAAATTCAGGTCACCTTAATGCATTATATACAGGAGCTATGGACTTCAGTTTGGGGAAAAGGGGATATAGAATAACTACCAAATAAACCAAAAGTCCAATGTGAAGATTTTATAAGATCCCTCTTTGACTTTCTCTCATGTATGATTACAGGATCATAGGATTGGGGACTGGAAGGGACTTTTGAGATCATTTAATCCAATCCCTTAATTTTACAAATAAGGAATAAGGAGTCAGAGGCCCGGAGTGAATTCCTTTCTTCCCCCAACATGTACAACACACATATGGACCTTGAGGGACAGGGGTCAGTTGTATTCTTTTTTTTTCTAAATATCTTTGCAAGGTGATAAATGTTACTTCAGCATTATCTTGTAGAGTATATACCATGTGTTTCTTTCCTGAGAGTGTAATTTTAAGTAATGGGTGTGAGGTAGAAAAAAAATCCAATAGAATTCTAAGAAGCAAGCAATGGATTTTTAATCTCTCTGAATATCCAGGGGGGATGGAAGAGAAAAGAGTCAGGTCCTAACAAGTCGCTCATTTTATGACTGCTTCTGGACTTCAGGTATTTTATAGCTCCTGCTTGGTTGGTTAAGTTGTTTTTTATGTAAGTAGAAACCAAATGGCAATGGTCTTGGTGCTAGAGGATTTTTTTCTCCCTGAGAGGCTGAGGCTTTCATAGGATCTAGAGCTGGAAGGGACCTTAGATGGCATCTAGTACAACCTCCTATTCCTATAGTTAACAAAACTGAGAGCCCAAGAGGTAAGATAACTTGGCCAGTGTCACACAGGTAGTAAATGTTGGAATTTGGATTTGAACCCAAGTCTCCTGGCTCTTTCCACTATACCATTCCACCTCAAGGAGACCTCAAGCAGAAAGGCCACTCTGCTCCAATTTGCTCCCTGATTTAAACTCTGACTCAGCATGATAGTCATTGGGAATGAATGCTGGTTTATGGTACTTCTTTCTTTTTTTTTTTTTTTCCTTTGGTACCTTTATTCTAAGAATGTCAAACATACTTTTATACACTCAAAGGTGGGGGATGCAAGACGGCAGAGTTGGGGAGGGGAAGGACAAAGGGATCTCTGCATTTGATCTGGGCAAGGGTTTGTTTTTTTTTTTTTTAAAGAAAAGGAAAGAAGGAGCAGTAGGTCTCCAAATGGGTAATTATTGCTTGTTCAGCCCTCCTTTTGTTAATCTGGAGAGTGCTGAGTTAGTTGGTAGAGTCTCTGTTTGTAATCTCATTTTCCTCCAGCCTCATCCTCAGAAGCATCTCGGCTCTACTGAGATTCCAGTTTTGATGGGCTAAGCATAGCAGGACTTCCTTGCTAGGGAGGGCAATGGGAATTCTTGGGGCTCTCACTGATCCCCTAACATTCTTGGAGTTTTGCACAAAGTCCTCTCCTTAGATCTCAAAATGAGAAAACAAACAGCTTTGTAGGCTGAGAGCTGCTGCAAGGCAAGGTTGTAGCAAGTGAAGCTTTGGGGTCCTACCTGAGACAGTGACATGAAAATGAAAGGGGGCAAATGGAGGGAGCCAAGGCTGAAAAAACGCTCCAGGAGTTTGGTAAGGGGAAGCAGGGCCATAAGGAGGAACTTTCCCAAACACAAGAAGCACAAATTTGAAGGGCATGAACCTCCCTTAAAAACAGAGCACACTGATTGGCACAGGGCTTAGGGGACCAACCCCTGGGAGAGGTGGGACTCTCCAGGGCTTTCACTGATTGGGGGTGGCACATCTTGGGAATCCCAGCTAGCAGGACACAAGGCCAGAGAAACCCTTTTCTGTAACTCCCAGGCAGCTGTGGTCAGTGATGAGATGGCAGAGAAGTCACAGCAAAGGAAATGGCAGGGGCCAGCTTGGCAGTGGACACTTCTCTGAAAGCCCAAGTGGCTTAGTGGGGAGACCAGGCTGGGCCTGGGATCCCCAGGGTAAAGGGGCAGTGTAAACCTCCAGCTCTGATCCTACAGCCAAGACAGTCTGTCTAGTTCCAGAAAGTGGGCTTAGGGCCGGCTTTGCCGCTTGGCCATCTCCTCTTGGATTCGAATCTTGAGGGCCTCTCGCATGGGTGGGTCCAGGGGTGTGTGGGCTGAGACTTTCTCACTCACCCTTCCTGGGTCATCATCCTGATAAACAATGACAGATGTGACTTCCCCACTGTCGGCTTCATATTCTAGGCAGAAGAGCTGGAGGCTGGGGGGCTCTGGGTCTGAGCTGCCACTGCTGCTGCTCTCACTGGACTCCCCATAGTCGAGGCTGCAGGCAGGGAAATTTGTATCCTGGCTCCTAGTGGAGGCCCCAGGCCAGCTCAGCCTCGCCTCGCCTCATCGTCGGGGTAAGTACACCTGCTGGTCTGCTTTCGGGGCCTCTTAGGGCCGGGGGTGAGCCGCCTCCGCACCTTCTCCTTGGCTGCCTGTTTCATCTTCTTGTCGTAATTGTCTCTGCGGGGTGATGGAGAGGGGATATGGGCGAGAGGTCAGGGATCAGAGCGGCCTGAGAAAGGAGGCCTCTGGGGTTGGGGTGGGGGCGGTACTTCTTTCTTAAGAGTTTATTTCTTAGTGATAGATTCTGGTCATTTTCTGCTGCCTGAGAGAGAAAAGTTTAATGGGATATTATGGCCACAACATTTGACAGTCAAGATGTCAGGATTTCCAAAGAATGCAAAAATGTTTAAGTAAAAATAATGGACTTTCCTGTGTCTGAATGTGGAAGCTACTTAACCCACTCTGCATACTCAAGGAGGCTTCTGGAAAGAGGTTTGAGAAGAACTTTATTAGAAATGCTGCTTGACTGAGCTCTTATGGTTCTCTTACTCCATATTGAAAAGTCCCTTTTTGGCCTCAGACACTTAACACAAAGCTAACCGTGTGATCTTGGGCAAGTCACTTAACCCCAATTGCCCTACCTTCCCCTCTCCAAAAAGAAAAAAAAAAGTCTCCTTTGACAGCTGAAAGCAATCAGTTCAGGATACTTGGGTATTTAATTTAGTTGATATCCTGAATATGAAACATCAAGAGTCCTCTGTATTACAGTATGAAACAGGTCAGGTCCATTTAGGTTCCTATCCTTGCATTGTGACTGCCATTGTGAGGAGATTATGTTGCTGAAACTTCCTGTGGGGACAGGGAACATGTAGTCCTGGGCCAGTCTGTGCAGAGTGATCATTGATTCTTACTCAGCATAGGGTTTCCCGCTCTTTCGTACTCCAGAGCTTCTTGGAGGCAACGTGGGGGGTACCTTCCCTCTCAATGTTCACAGTGGGGGTGTAATAGTTTCTTTCCCAGTGACAGACACTTAGTACCTCTGAGACATAGTCTCTCTGAGAAATGAATAAAGCTTCTTCCTGGTTCACTGACTTGCCCCTGTTCCTGGAGAACTCAGTATAATAGAAATTGTGGCAAGAACATTATGACCTAACTCCTGCTTGATGTTCAAACATTTTATTTTCATTTTATTTCCCAGAAGTGGTTCAGTAACCTAATATTTGATCTCAAAAGATTGGGATCAACTGGCTTTAGCTTATCTTATGATTTTGTTCCATGACTTCTCAGGACTTATCCAGAGAACTCATCATTAAAAATGCATGAAGTTTTGTTTCTCTTGCCAAAAATAGTGAGATAAAGAATAATATGGCAGCTTGGGGACTTGTTTGTCCTGAATCATTATTTCAGATGAAATAGAAATGTAAGAAGTTGAAAATGAAGGCATCTTAGAGCTCCCGGCTACTTTAGTAATCTCCTGCCAGTTCTTCATGCCAGTCTACTTTTTGAGATATATGTGATCTTGTGCAGGTCATAGCCATGACTACCTATCCTGTATAACTCCTGTCCATCTTCTCCCATGATTTTGCTACTGGAAGTCTATTCAGTGTACTGGAGGCCTTCTATTCTATTCTATTAATTTATATTTAAGATTACTTTCTTGTACATCTTCATTTATGAAAATATTCTCCCCTCTTGCCCCTGGTAGCAAAGAAAAAAGAAAGAGGAAAAAAAATCAGCTCAGCAAAAACAACCAATATATTTGTCATGTCTGACAATTCAATGTTCCACACCCATATTCTTCCACCTCTGCAAAGGAGGAAGGAAGGTGCATTTTCTCAGCTCTCCTCTTAGAACAAGCCTAGTCAAACTGAACATAACATTCAATTTCTTTTTTTTTTCTTTCTGTTTTCATTATTAGGGTATTTGTATATGTTACTTCCTGATTCTTTTTAATTTTCAGTTCATATAAATCTTAACTTGCTTCTTTGAAGTCTTTATACTTGTCATTTCTTGTGGCAGGGCAATATTCCATCCTATTTGTGAGAGTGCGGTTAAAAAAGTAAATAAAATTATTTCATCCCATCTAAATGCTACCTTAACCAGGTGGGAACTTTCCTTGATTGGATTAAACTAGTCAAAATCATTCTAATTAAGGATGAAAAGGCCTTGATCAATTTAGATATCTCTGACCAAGCTTCTGGGTGAATTTGTATGATATTGCACAGAAAGAGTGTTCATACTGGCTGAGGAAATTTGATCCTAACCTAGGGGTCATCTATAAAATATCAAGCTAGATCAGAACTGAAGTTATTTGACAGATTCAAATTCTATTGCATAGGAAACAAGAAGAGAGTGCTCCATTTAAACCCCTTGACAAGTCACTTATGGGGAGGAGAACATTTTGACCTTGGCCTTGGTCTTCTTCACTCCTACTCCCACCTCATTCTTGTCCAAAGGAAGACCTTGCATGTTTTGAAGGCCCTGAAAGATTTTGGATTTCCCATTTTCCCATCAGCATTCTAACATCTTTCCCCCAGGAAAGTAGCAGCTGGCAGTAGCGTATGCACTATGAGCCAAGGACAGAATGGATACAGATTCATGGCTCCACAAAAGAAACCCATCCACATCATGCTTAAGAGAATCTTCTCGACCACTCCACTCAAAGGAGAAAAGGATTTCCTGCAATAAGGAGCTGAATTTAGTCCACTTTCCTCTGGACTCTGTATGTACTGGTGGGAAACTATGTCATAGATTTGGGGAAATCCCCATATTGTGCCCACTGTAGCAACTATACCACCTTAGTAAAGATTCTTTGTAAAAGCTAATTGAGATTGACTGACTAAATTGATTCTTAAATAATAACTGTGGCAGGGAATACACCAGTGGGAGCTTATGAACTATAGTACTAGAGATTCCCTCATCCCTCCCTTTCCCCCCTCTCCAAGTCCTAAAGGATGTAAAAGCTACATACATCCTGGGGAACTTACTTGTGAATATGATTTGGGATAGTAATTTCAGAGCATGAGCTATGCTTTCATGTACCACAATTGGTTCAGTTATCTCCCAGTTAACAAACATCTACTTTATTTCCAATTCATCGCTGCTATAAAAAGATGCTACAATGAATATTTTAGTGTTATGGGACCTTTCTGCTGTTGACTTCCTTGGATTGTATGCCTAGCAATGAGATCTTTGCATGAAACAACATGGGTGTTTTAGTGACTTGCATTTCTATCATTAGTGGTTTTGAGCAATTTTTTACACAGTGCCTTGTTGTATTTTGATATCACGAGGATACCAATGGTTTCTATGAATCATCAATTAGTAATTTTCTGCTCTTACTATATGACCAATTCATCCTATTTTCAATCACCTATTATTTTGACAACATTTTTCATTCTAGTTCTTTGTGATTCATTATGCTCTGTGTGTTGCAGCCTACTTAGCCCACGGTGTATATCCCCATTACTCCTGGAAAGATATTCAAGTGCTTAAGTCATTCCGTGATCTCACTGCTTTAGTGCATACTGCAACCTTATACACACTGGCTCATCCTATTTGACTCTTGTCCATATCCTCCCATAAATTCACTAAAGGTGATCCACCCAATATGCTGGTAACCTTCCTCAATTTCTCTTAATGTGGTGAGGATACCAGTAGAGTTCTTGTTCACCTTGTCCTTGCCATATGATCAGCCCATCTTCCCTCCCCAGCATACATTTCCCTTATGTTATCTTTTACTCCTGTTCTTTGAAATTCCTCATCTGTTATATGTTGCAGCCTGTGTCCATCCCCTATATGCCTCTTTATTGTCATCTCTGTTATGTTTATTTTCAGCCTGGGGGTGGGGTGGGGTTTTTTTCCATGTCTTGCTACCATATAGCAACACTTTTGGATTTTGTCATTCTCTCTTTCCAAAGGAAGTTGGGGTCACTAAAGGTGCTTTGTAATTTACTGAAGGCAGTCTCATCCAGGGGAAAAGTTTGGGGTAATTCAAGGAACTCTGTAATTTGCTAAAGGCTATTTAGCTCACATTCCTCCTCCAGTTTGTCTGGCCCCAAACTCATTGTCCATTTGCAATGTCTGTCCAAGAAACATACTACATTATACATATTGTATGTGATATATATGAACTATTGAGACTGTCATCTAACAGCTTGTCATATTCTGGACCATAGGAATTCTTTATCCATTTGGTTCTCCTAGATGGAAGGTTAGACCAATGTCTCCTTTTTAATATACATACATATATAAGCACACACATAAATAATATATATATACACATCTATACATATATATTGTGATGTAAAGAAACACCAATTAAAATGAGAGCTTTCCTATATACAATAGAAAAGAAAAAGAGGTTTGTACATGAAGCTACAAATCTCTATTAAATACAGTTTTCTTTTCTTTTTTTTAAATTAAATTTATGTTTATTCTTAGTTCACATCATGCATTCCTACAAGATTTTGAGTTACAATTTTTCTCCCTGTCTTTCCCCTATCCACCACCCCCAAAACAGGGATCCCACTGTATACCCCCTCCCCCAATCTGCTCTCTCCTATATCCTCCCCCATTCTCCCTCCAAGGTTCCAGTAGGGCAAGATGGATCTCTATACCCCAGTGCCTGTATATCTTATTTCCCAGTTGCATGTAATATATATATATATATATATATATATTTAACATTTTATTTTAAAGCTTTGGATTTCAGATTCTTTCCCTTCCTCCCTCATCACCCACCCTTACTGGGAAGATAAGCAATTCAATATAGGTTGTACATGTGTAGCTATACAAAACATTTCCATAGTGGGTATATTGTAAAAGATTGACTATATTTCCCTCCATCCTATCCTGCCTCCCACTTGTTCTGTTTTCTACTTTGACCCTGTCCCTTTTCAAAAGCGTGTGCTTCCAACTTCACTCCCCCCCAACCTGCCCTCCCCTCCATCATTCCCTGTCTCATCTCTTTCCCCCCTACTCTCCTGTAGGGCGAGATACCCTATTTAGTGTATATGTCATTGCCTCCCTAAGCCAACTTCAATGAGAGTAAGGTTAACCCATTCTCTTTTGCCTTCCTGTTCTTCCCCTCCATTGTAACAGTTTTCCCTTGCCTCTTCTATATGGGATAATTTACCTCACTCTGTCTCTCCCCATTTCCTCTTATTATAATGAGTCTCTCATTTCTCAATTTCACTTTTTGAGTATCATCCCTTCTTATTCAACTGGTCCTGTGCCCTCTGTCTATGTATACCTGTACACATATATACACACACTCACATGTGTATTCATGCTCCCATATACCCTCCTATATAGACATATGTATGTATGCATATATATATATATTTCTATTCCCTTTAGCTATTCTCATACTGAGAAAAGTTTCATAAGTTACAATTATAGTTTTTCCATGTAGGAATGTAAATAGTTCAACTTTGATAAGTTCCTTATGATTTCTTTTCCCTGTTTACCTTCTCATGCTTCTCTTGCTTCTTGTATCTGAATGTCAAATTTTCTATTCAATTCTGTTTTTTTTCATCAAGAATGCTTGAAAGTCCTCTATTTCATTGAATAATCATATTTTCCCCTGAAACATGATACTCAGTTTTGCTGGGTAGGTGGTTCTTGGTTTTAATCCCAGCTCCTTTGACCTCCAGAATATCATATTCCAAACCCTTCAATCCTTCAATGTGGAAGCTGCCAGATCCTGTGTTATCCTGATTGTGTTTCCACAATATTCAAATTGTTTCTTCCTGGATGCTTGTAATATTGTCTCCTTGATCTGGGAACTCCGGAACCTGGCTATAATATTCCTAGGAGTTTTCTTTTGGGGATCTTTTTCAGGAGGTGATCCAAACCCTAGGATTTACTTCCACTCTAAGTTCACTTAGCACCCCTTCCCCACACCACACACTACTAGCAGTAAGGCTGCTCTAACTGACCCACAAGAGCTCACAATAAAACCTAACCATACACCCTCATCTCCCCTCCTGGGTCCAGGCTGCCAGCTGCTGACAGTTTTGACTGTATGAGCAATACAGAGAATAGAGACAGACTAGATAGGGATCATGAACCAGAAAATGAAGGTCTAGAACAGTGGTAGGGAACCAGAAGCCTTGAGGCCCCATTTGGCTTTCTAGGTCCTTGGGTGTGGCCATCTGACTGAGTCCAAGTTTTACAGAACAAATCCTTTTATTAAGGGGATTTGTTCTGTGAAGTTTGGATTCAGTCAAAGGGCCACACCTGGGGACCTAGAGGGCCATATGTGGCCTTGAGGTTGCAAGTTTCCCACCCCTGGTAGAAAGAGAGGATGGATAATGAAATCCTTTTTGGAAAGGGGTATAAAAAAATGACATTAAAAAAAAACAACTAATGAATAGGACTAGTTGGAGGAGAAGGGTAATCTTCTTGCCTGGAGTGGTGAAAAAGGTGAGAAAATTTATATGATCAGATAAAAGCAGGAAGGAAAAAGGAACTAATAAGCAAAACCCTAAAGAGAAAAGGGTAACAAACAAGAGGAAGACATATGGTTTGTGGAGAAGAGAGGCATTTGGAATAACCTTAAAAGATTACGGTAAAGAAAGTAACTGCAGGAACATAGTACTGTGTTTACAGCAGAAGAGAGAAAAAGTCATAACTTAAAAAAAACCCCAATAATAGAGACATAGAGGAAAATATAATTATGACACTCATAAATTTAAATGTAAATGGATTAAGTAATCCAATAAAATGAAAAGATTGAATTATTTAAACCCCTGTAATTTGTTGCTTATAAGAAACACATTTTAAAAAACAAAAACATACACAAAATAAAATTGAGAGAATGGGGGAAAATTTATTCATGCATCAAGTGGATTAAAAAAAACAGGAATTGCCATCATGTTATCTGACAAAGTAAAAACACACATTCAAAAAATAAAGAGGGATAATGAGGAAACTATGTTATGCTGAAATGAACCATAGACAATGCATCAATACCAGTAATAAGCTTGTATGTTCAAAATACCTTAGCATCTTAAAGGAAACATTATATGAACTACAAGAAATTGTGTAAGTTTAACAGAAAGATAGACAAAAGGGAAAATATTGAACTGAACAAATTGCTGGAGGAACTAGAGTTAAAGGATTTATTATGTCTTCTAAATGTGGCAAGAAAAGGATATACATTTTTCTTAGTGCCACATGGAACTTCTAAAAAGTTGATCGTGTATTAGCACATAGGGATATTGCCAACAAATGTAAAAAGCATAAATATTTAATACATCCTTTTTAGACCATAATATAATGAAGATTGTCATTGGTTCAGGGACCACAAATAAAAACATATAGACTCAGCTAGATATGTTACAATGAAATACTAAATGAGTGGGTCAAAGAACAAATCATAGATACAATAATTATGTAAAAGAAAATGATAATGATGAAACAACATTCCAAAAATTTCTAGGATATAGTTAATTAGTCCTTAGGGGAAAAAATAATATCTTTAAAATCATACATTAACAAAGCAGAAAAAAAGAAGATTAATGAACTGAATATACATTTTACAAATTAGATAGTCAACAAAAACACAAAAACTAGCTGTGTGACCTTGGGCAAGTCACTTAACCCCAATTGCCCTCCAAAAAGCAAAAAATAAAAATAAAATAAAAAGAAAGTCAACAAATAAACAAACCTAAAATGAGTACAACAGAGGAGATATAAAAAATTAGGGGGAAATATATACATTGAAAATAAAAATATTATAGAAATAGGTAAAACTAAAAGCTGGTTCTTTGAAAAGACTAACAAAATTGATAAACCTCTAACTAATCTTTTATTAAAGAGTAGAAAACCTAAACAATAAAATAGCAAATGAGCAAGGTGAAATCACAATAAAACCAGAAGAAATAAAAACAATGATCAGTACATATTATACATTGCTATATGCTAACGGAACTGAGAACATAAAAGAAATAGAAGAATATCTTCAAAAATATAAAATATCCAACCATCAGAAGATCAAATAGCAATCTTAAGTAACCCAATCTCAGAAAAGGGAGTATGTCTAGCTATAAAGGAACTACCAAAGACAAAAACAATCAAACTTTTAAAAGACAATTAGTATTCATACTTCACAAATTATGCTCCAAAATTGAGAAAGAAAGCACCACCCTAGGTGGCACAGTGAATAGAGCACTGGCCTAGAGTCAGGAGGACCTGAGTTCAAATATAGCCTCAGATACTTAACATAAAAAACACTAGCTGTGTGACCTTAGGCAAGTCACTTAAGCCCCAATGCTCCACCTTCCCCTCTCCAAAAAGCAAACAACAACAACAACAAAAAAACAACCCCTAGAATTCTTTTATGAGACAAATATAATCCTAATACCTATTCTAGGGAAAGATAAAACACAGAAAGAAAACTATAGGTCAATATCATTAATGAATATTGAATTAAAAAATTTAAATTAAATCCTGTTGAACAGATTACAGTGAATTATCCAAAAATTATTCATTATAACTAAGTGGAATTTATCACAAGGATTCAAGAATGGTCCAACATTAAGAAACCAGTCAACCCAATTACCTATATTAAAAACCAAAACATCCAAAATCACATAATCATGTCAATAGACACTGAAAAAAGCCTTTGACAAAGTATAACACCCTTTTATGCTAAAAATCCTGTAAAGTATAGGCACGGCAGTACCATTTTTCAAAATATTACAAAATGCATCTATCTAAAACAAACAACAATAACAACAAACCCCCCAAGCATCATATTCAATAAAGATACATTAGAATCTTTTCCAATAAATATGGGAGTGAAGCAAGGATGCCCACTCTTCCCACTATTATTTGATATAGTTCTGGAAATGCTATAAAAACAAAAAAGACAAAAAAAGAAATTAAATGCATAAAGATGAGATAAAACCATACCAATTTGCTGATTATATGATGGTATACCTTGAACGTTCTAGAGAATCAGCAAAAATACTCCTTGAGACAGTAACTTCAGCAAAATTGAAGGCTACAAAATATAAATTCTCAAAAATCAACAGCTTTTGTATATAATAATAATAACAAAGCATAAGTGTAGTCCTGACCATGTCTTTCCCCTCTATCCTCTTCCTCACACCTCAGTAAACTCCATTTCCTCACCTATAGGTGATCCTATCACCTATAGGATCAAATATAAAATCCTCTGTTTGTCTTTTAAAGTCTTTTATAACCTGACCCCTTTCCTACTTTTCTAGTCTTTAACACCTTACTCCCCTCCTCTCACTCTGTGATTCAGTAATGCTGGCTTCCTTGTTGTTCTTCTAACAGGATATTCTATCTTGAACACAGAGTGTTTACACTGACTATACCCCCTGTCTGAAATGTTTTCTTCCTGGAGTCCTTCAAGTCTCAGCTAAAGTCCCACCTACTTCAAAAAGGCTTTACCAGTCTCCCTTAATCTTAGTACCTCCCCTCTGACACTGCCCTTAAGTTATCTTGTCTAAATTTTGATTGTATGTAGCTGTTTGTCTGTTGTCTCCCCTACTAGACTGTAAACTCTTTGAGAACAGGGACTATTTGTTTACCTTTTTTGAATCTCCAGTACTTGGTACAGGACCTGGCATATAGTAGGTGATTCATAAATGATTAATGACTTAATTTATCTTCAATATGCTTCAGTCTCATGAGCAGATAGTAGCAAGGATACTGATAGAATAAATTCACTGAATATGATAAGCAGATTACCTAAAATTAATAAAAAGAGATAGAGTCAATGGTATAGGGAACTCCATGGTGAAGAAATCCCTCTATCAATGCAAGTCAGCTCCCTCTCTGCAACATATAGTCTTAGAATTGTCTAGAGCACTGGGAGGTTAAGTGACTTGCTCAGAGTCATTATGTGTCAGTGGTAGAACTTGAATCTAGGTCTCATTGATGTAAAAAACAGTTCTCTAGCCACTACTCCATGCTGCTTTTCAAAAAAGGCAAAAATAAACTCTGTCTTTCTAGCCTTCAAGTCAAAGGTTGAAATATCATTAATACAGAAAAGAAATCTTCCAAAGGGGGTGGGGGACAGGAGTTGAAGGGGGTAAGAGGAAATGGTAAATAACGAAGGGATAGGTTTCTCTTCTCTATCACTCTAAGTTGGGATCTACCGAGTGAAGATAATAGTTAATATTTGGGCTAGTTATATATATATATATATATATATATATATATATATATATATATATAT
>NW_027187358.1:4000021-4008020 GCF_028583685.1 Petaurus breviceps papuanus | reverse complement strand
ATATATATATATATATATATATATATATATATATATATATATATATACATATATATATATATATGAAACTTGCATGTGGCAACATTTAACAATAATTCCAAAAAGATCCATAACAACAGCTAACAGTTATATAGCACTTTAAGGTTTGCAAAGCACTTTCCCTGATCCTTACAACTCTGGAAAGTAGGTGTTATTATTATTACCATTTTACAAATGTGGAAACAGCTGAAAAAGGTTAAATGATTTGCCTAAGGTCACACAGCTACTAAATATCTGAGGCAGCATTCAAAGTCAGGTCTTCCAGAAATTGGGTCCAGGGCTCTATCCTCCAACAAACTGCCTCTCAATTAGAAGATTTCTTAATTGGAGTCTCGCCTACATTTCGGTTTATCAAGTTTAGTCATTTGTTTTAAGTAAGGCCTTCTGTCTTGATTAAAGACATTAGTGTCCATGAAGAAATGAACTTGGCATTTGAATTTATACATCTTGCATTTCTTAGCAATAATAAAAACTGCTGACTTTTTGCACAAGGCAGAGATGTACCAGATCTGGGGGCATTCTTACTCTAGGTATAGTAACCAAGAGCAAACAGTTGATACACTTCAGGTAGGCAGCAGCAGACTGAACTTAATATTATTTGCTCACCCAATGGTTCTAAGAGCCTTTACTGTGAAACTATGCATGTGTAGATTCATTAGCAAATTGGATCAACACAAACTCCCATGAATATTCCTCTACTGCAAAGAAAACACTGTAGGAGACTTAATATAAACACTTCCAGTGCAGCAGCTGCCCTAAATGCCTCCCAACTTTTTCCTCCTCCTCTCCAAAACTTCCTCCTCCTACACCCCTAAGCAAACAACACTCTTATCTACACATTCACCACACCCCTAATAATGGTTGGTCTTTGCCATCCCCAAACCGCTTATACACCTGCAGCCTTATTACTTCTTGGCACACTTCAATGCCCCAGTGGAAATTCTGGCATAACCAACCTCGCCTTTTATTAACTACTCCCTTGGTGTCCAGACCTGCAAAGGGAACTTCCCATATGTGCTATGAACATGCTTGCCCCACCAACTCCTAGGATGGTGATATTCCACTCTCTTGATAGTATCACAAAATCATAGAGTTGGAAGGGACCTCAGAGGCCAACTATACCTGATCAAGGATCTGAACATGTGCCAGACAGATTTTGCTTGGAGACTTCCATCATGGGTCAAACCACTACCTCTCCCCACTTTTGGATCATTCTAATGGTTAGGAAATTTTTTTTTATCCATTACCAATCCTCTCACCTTTTTTCCTTCTGGAAAATGAAATGAGAATGTCCTGCCCCAGGAAAGACACAACTAGTACTCACAAGGGTTCCTCTTTGCTTAAAGAGTTTGCCTGCTTTTGTGGAGGTGCTGATGATGTGAAAGGGAGGTTTTGGTTCTTCTCTTTAGAGTATACTTCCCTTCCTTTTCTTTCCCTTCCTTTCCTATATGTGTGTGTATTATACGTATATATAATATGTAATATATATATGTATACACACATGTATCTATTGCCAGACATTGCCTCCCTCCTACCCCCACCCCACTCAACTCCAGTCCATCATCTCCAATTGTGCTAGGACCAGAAGTTCCCCTGGCACCTCAAACTCAACATGTCCAAAGTTGAACTCATCACCTTCCTTTCAATTCTGCCCTTTCTTTCAATTTCTCTATTTCTGTTGACACCACCAGCCTTGAAGACCCTGAGACTCAAAACCTTAGTCATTTTTAGCTCCTCTTTCTCACTCCCTACACTTAATTAGTCATTATCTACATTTACTACTTCTGCTTTCTTATCACCCACTCAATTCTCAACCCTCTGCAGTTTGGTTCTGTTCCTGCACTTCCACTCAAACTGCTCTAAAGTCACCAATGACTGACAAATTCAGTCATCTTTTTTTAGTCTTCATCTTCCTTGACCTTCCTGTAACTTTTCTTGCTCTTTATTGTCCCCTCTTCTTTTTTAACTTTGTGCCACTGCTCTCCTGAGGTTCTTTTCCTATATAATTGCTCTTTTTCAGACCCTCATGACAGTGGATAGTGCTGACCTTGGAATCAGGAAGACAAGTTCAAATCTGACCTTAGACACTTACTAGCTGTGTGACCCTGGGCAAGTTGCTTAAGCTCAGTTTGCCTGAGTTTCCACATTTGTAAAACGTGGATAATAATAGCACTTATGTAGCAGGGTTATTGTGAGGATCAAGTGTGATAATAATTGTACAAAATATTTAGCACAAAGCTGGTCTCATTATAGGTACTATATAAATGCAATTATTATTATTATTATTATTATAGACTGTTGTAATAGTTTTTTTAATTTAAAACAATGTCTAGCTTCCCCCTACCAGGTTTTCCTTCATATAAGCACCCGAATAATCTTAAGGCATAGATATGACCATTGATACCTCACTCAACAGGTTGATTAAGAAGGTGAGCGTTAGGAAATAATGGGAGATAACTTGAATAGGTGGATTGGTATATGAAAGAGAACAGTTGACTTATGAACAGAAGAGAGTAGACTGTTGTTAATTTTTTTGTAACCTGAATACCCAGCATAGTGCTTTGCACACATTACAGTGTCTAATCACTATTTGTTGAGATCAAATGAACAAATTATAATTGGGAGAAGTTTCAGGAGAGACTAGGAAATGTAAGATTGTAGTGGACTGATGCCTTCAATTCAATTTGACAAGCAATTATTAAGCACCTACTATGTTCAAGGAACTATCCTAGACTCTGGGGATATGAAGACAAAGATGAAGGAACTTATCTTCTACTGGGAAGATACAAAGATAAATAAATACAAAGGGAAGGATAAGTAAAAAGTAAAAAGAAAAGTAAATACAAGGGGAAGTGGAAAGAGAATAGATGGGAATAAGTATTTATATAAAGCTTACTATATTCTGGGTCATTGCTTTTCACAAATATTATCTAATTTGATCCTCACAACAACCCTGGGAGTTAGGTGTTATTATTATCCCCATTTTATAGATGAGGAAACTGAGGCAGACAGGGGTTGAATGATTTGCCCAGTGTTCCACAGTTAGTAAGTATCAAACTATATATGAAGTAATTCAAAGCAATTTCAGGAGGGAGAGAACAGTAACTGAAAGGAATCAGGAAATATTTTAAATTGAAAGTGGGAACTAAGTTAATTGCTTGAGGAGAGTTTGGAATTCTAAGAGGTGGAAGTGAAGGAGTGTGTTCTGGGCATGGGAGCATTGCCTGGGCAAAGATATGCAGGTGGGAAATAGAATTCCATGTACAGGGAACATCTGTTAGCCAAATTTCCCTGGAGCAGAGAGACTATGAAGGAGAATAACATGAAATAATACAGAAAATGGGAATGGCAGTTGTATTGTGGAGAACTTTAGGTGCCTGGTTAAGGAATTTGTATTTTATCCTGGAGGCAACTGGGATACACTAAAAATTTTTTGAATAGGGAAGTGAGAGAAGCACAAACTTGGTGTAGGCTCCCCTCCAATCACTTACAATACATGTAAAAAAATTACTTTAGAGCTACAGAACCCACAAAGAGACAAAAAGAAACAAAGCTTCCACTGAAAGAAGCCGAGCAGGTTGACAGGAAGGATCTATTGCACCAGGCTGGGAGCTGAGCACAGCCCCATGTGAGCCGTGTGGTTCCTGGTCCCAGGGTGGCCCCGACGAATGGCAGGCCCAGAGCAAACTTCAGGAGAGAGAATCACCAGCAGCTGTGGTGCTTTCCAGAATTATCAACTCATAAATGCTAAAGAGAAACTAAAAGGTCAGTGTGGAACTTTGTGGGAACAGGGGGACCAAGAGTGCGGTCTGTCCCCTGCCCCTATGACCAGAAGCAGCAGAGGCACAGTGGCTGTGCATCTGCCATTGCCTGGCTGTCTCAGGAGCTCCTGGCTTGCAGATTGCAGGGGGACCAAGCGACCATTCAGAGGGTAATTGCTCTTGCTTTAACCTGCTTGGATCCAGATCGCAGTCTTGGGTGGTGGTCCTGGGGTATGTGACCAGTGAGCCAGAGCTGGTGGTGTCTATAGATAGGGCACCCTCCTAACAGCTCCAGCAACTGCAAAACCCCAGTGATTTGGAATGAAACTCTTTCCATTCTGGAAGCAGAGTTCTACTGTGGCAAAGCACTCAAAAGTCAAGTAATTGAATGGCAAGATGAGCAAGCCCAGGAAATGTAATCAAACCAAACCATAGATTCCTTTTTTGGGGACAAAAAGTATCAAGAGCATCTCAGAAAAATATGAATTTGTTATAGACCATGGAGGAGCTCAAAAAGGATTTTGAAAATCAAGTAAGAGAAGTGGAGGAAAAACTGGGAAGAGAAATGAGAATAATCCAGGAAAATCATGAAAAGCAAGTCAGCAGCCTGCTGAAGGAGACCCAAAAAAATACTGAAGAAAATAACACCCTACAAAATAGACTCACTCAAATGGCAAAAGAGGTTCAAAAAGGCAATGAGAAGAATACCTTAAAAATCCAATTGCCCAGATGGAAAAGGAATTTCAAAAACTCACTGAAGAGAATAATTCCTCCAAAATTAGATTGGAGCTAATGGAAGCTCATGACTTTATGAGAGATCAAGATACTATAAAACAGATTCAAACAAATGAAAAATAGAAGGCAATGTGAAATATTTCATTGTAAAAACCACTGACCTGGAAAATAGATTCAGGAGAGAGAATTAAAAAATTTTTGGACTACCTGAAAGCCATGATTAAAAAAAGAGGGGACAACATCTTTCAAGAAATTATCAAGCAAAATTTCCCTGATATTCTAGAACCAGAGGGCAAAATAGAAATTGAAAGAATTCACCGATTGCCTCTTGCAAATGATCCCCCCCCCCAAATCCTAGGAATATTATAGCTGAATTCAAAAGTTTCTA
This sequence comes from Petaurus breviceps papuanus, assembly GCF_028583685.1. NCBI lineage: Eukaryota > Metazoa > Chordata > Mammalia > Diprotodontia > Petauridae > Petaurus > Petaurus breviceps. The sequence goes on along the minus strand of NW_027187358.1, from coordinate 4,003,097 downwards.
GGTCAAGGAGAAAATATTGCAAGCAGTCAGGAAGAAACAATTTGAGTATTGTGAAAGCACAATCAGGATAACACAAGACCTAGCAGCTTCTACATTAAGAGATTAAAGGGCTTGGAATGTGATATTCCAGAGATCAAAGGAGCTAGGACTAAAACCAAGAATCACCTACCCAGCAAAATGCAGTATAATGTTACAGGGGAAAATATGGTTATTCAATGAAATAGAGGATTTTCAAGCATACTTGATGAAAAGACAAGAGCTGAACAGAAAATTTGACTTTCAAATACAAGAAGCAAGAGAAGCATGAAAAGGTAAGAAATCATAAGGAATTCATTAAAGTTGAACTATTTACATTCCCACATGGAAAAATGATAATTGTAACTCATAAGACTGTTCTCAGTATGAAGATAAAGGGAATGTTTGTGTGTATATATATATTATACATACATATATATGTATATCTAGGAGGGTGTATGTATATTTAAATATCTATGTGAGTGTGGGCACATGTATGTTCATGTATACATAGACAGAGGGCACAGGATGAGTTTAAAATGAAGGGATATCTGAAAAATAAAATTAAGAGGTGAGAGAGGAATTTATTAGGAGGAGAAAAAAGGAGATAGATTAGGGTAAATTATCTCATATAAAAGAGGCAAGAGAAAACTGTTACAATGGAGGGGAAGAACAGGAAGGTCAAAGGGAATAGAACAACCTTATTCTTGTTGAATTTGGCTTAAAGAGGAAATAACATACATACTCAATTGGGTATCTTACCCTATAGGAAAATAGGAGGGAATGGGATAGGAGGGGGGATGATAGAAGGGAGGGAAGATTGGGGGAGAGGGTAGTTAGAAGCAAACATTTTTGAAAAGGGATAGGGTCAAAGGAGAAAATGGAATAAGTGGGGGGAGGGATAGGATGGAGGGAAATATAGGTGGTGTTTTACAATATTACAACTATGGAAATGATTTGGGTAACTGCACATGTACAACCTATATTGAATTGCTTGTCTTCCAAGTGGGGGTGGGTGAGGAGGGAGGAAGGGAAAAAATCTGGAACTCAAAGTTTTAAAAACAAATGTTTAAGAAAAAAATAATTAAAAAAAATAGTTTTTTACATGCAATTGGGAAATAAGGTGTATAGGCACTGATGTATAGAGAGGTCTGTCTTGCCCTGCTAGAAAGTTAGGGAGGTGATGGGGGAGGATATATGGGAGAACAGATTGGGAGAAGGGTTATGGGGTGGGGGTAGGGGAAAGACAGGGAGAAAAAATGTAACTCAAAATCTTGTGGAAATGAATGTTGAGAACTAAAAATAAATTCATTAATTAAAATAAATTTTAAAAAATGAATAGGAAAGAGACATGATCAGATTTTGTTTTAGGAATATCAATTTAGCATCTATGGATTGGGGATAGGAGAGACTTGAAAAGGGGGTTAAATTAGAGTTTAGTCAGTCAGTCAACAAATACTTATTAAGCACCTACTATGTACCAGGTGGAGGCAGTCAGATGGCATAATGGACAGAGTGCTGAGCCTGGAATTGGGAAGACCTGATTTCAAATCAGATACTCATTAGCTGTGTGACCCTGGGCAAGTCACTTAACCTATGTTTATCTCAGTTCCTCATCTGTAAAAATGATCCGGAGAAGGAAATGGCAAACTACTCCAAGAAAACCCCATATGAGGTCATGAAGAGTCAAACATGATTGAACAACAGCAATGTGCCAGGCACTGTGCTAAGTGCTGGGGATACAAAAACAAGGTAAAAGGCTGTCCCTCCTTTCTACGACTTCACAGTCTAATGGGAGAAGAAAACCTGTAAATGACTATATAAAAACAGGCAATAGACAGTAGAAATTGCAGATAATCAGTAGAGGGAAGGCTTTAGCATTAAGATGGATCAAGAATGCAGAAGGTGGAATTTTAGCCAGGACTTGAAGGAAGCCAGGGAAGCCAGGAGGTGGAGATGAAAAGGGAGAGCATAAGTCCAGATAAGGAATGATGAAGGCCTGAACTATGGTGGTGGCTAGGGGAGTGGAGAAAAGGTGATGGGTGTCAAAGATGTGTAGAAAGAAGGAACACATTGGTGTTGGGTTGAAGGAGAGAGAAGAGGCAAGGATTACTACAAGGTTGCAAAGCTGGTTAATTGGCAGGATGGTGATGTATGCCTGTAAAGCCATGCATGAGCAGCTTTCCAGAGGACTGCTGTTGTGAACAGCTTTCAAGATTCTGATTACATAGTATAGTGAACACTTTATTCAGTAACCAATCAGAGCAAAAACATTTACAGAGAATCAAAATACAGCATTGTAATGTAATGCCAAAAGAAAGGCAACTTCCCAAGGTTCAGAATACCAGCATAGGTGCTCTCCATTTTATTCAGTAACAAACCCAGAACAGAGAAGATCAAAACATGACATCATTCAAAATACAGCATTTACTAAGTGTGATTAAATAATCTCCAAGTACTACCCCACCCCAGGACCTTCCAATCATTCAATCAATTACAAAATCCCTGTTCTAAATACTTCTCCACCCCTAGGCTATACCTTCATTTGGTCCACCACAAAACCCCTCTTCTCAAATGGAGATTAGTTTCCAAACATAGGTAAAGTACCTTCATTTGTCAATCACAGAGCACAATAAGGTCAAAAGTTCCCCACCCCTGGATCACAATCGAATCTACCCCAGAGTTACATCAAGTTTAAACACAGCACTTAATACCCAAATGGAGGTCTTTTCTTCATCTTGACACGAGGCAAGTTCTCAGCAATCTTAGTTCCTGGGGAGACAAGGCTTAGCAAGGCCATAAGATACATTGCCAGTCCCTTCATGAATTCATCCTCTGTCTGCAGAACAGTCCTAGAACCCCTGAACACATTAGCAAAGCCCTCTCCCAGGATTTCTGTAAACATACAACAAGAAAATCCTTCTTCAGGGCTTCTGAACCAACAGAAAGGCTCCCAGACCCCTGCAACAACAGCACTGTCCTTCACCAGTGGACAGTATTCACTCTGTCTGCAAGACAGTCTCCAGACCCCTGCAACAACAGCACTGTCCTTCACCAGTGG
>NW_027187358.1:3945659-4000011 GCF_028583685.1 Petaurus breviceps papuanus | reverse complement strand
CCCTGCAACAACAGCACTGTCCTTCACCAGTGGACAGTATTCACTCTCTGTCTGCAGGACAGTCTCAGGGCTTCTTAACCAAAAGCCAGGTTCCAGGACTTCTTCAACAACAGGACTGTCTTTCACCAGTGGACAAATCTGGCAAAAGAACATCAAAACAGACAGACAAAGTACCAGCAAAACAGCCATGTCTCCTCAGTCCTTGGCAGCTCAGGGGGCAGGTCTCAAAAGTCCAGGGCAATTCAAAGTGGCCACCAGCAATTCTCTTAGTCTCTCTCTCTCCACGAGGTGCTGCTTCCAAAAAGATCTTCTGCCTCTCTCTTGTCTCTCCAAATCTACGTCACCAGCTCCTCCCAGTTCAGGACTTTCTTTTCACATCAAAAAGTCCATCCCACAGGTGGGATTAACAAGCTCTGGGTTTTAACGCAATCAATTTGAAAACCAAGCCAATACAGGGGAATCTTTAATTGCCATTACTATCACAAGCATTCACAATGACTTATCACTAAAATGGCCACAGAGTTTTCACCAAAGTGGTCACAATAGTTTTCAACAGAGTACAATCATTTAGTCAATCACAAAATCCTTAATTCAATCACAAAGTACAAAAGTCAAAGTTTTCCATCCCTAGGTCACAGTAAATCATAATCTTCTCAGTCAGTACACAGTATCCAAATAAAGTCTTCTTTTAGCTTGACTTGAGACTGGCTCTCAGCTATGGTCCCAGCTCCAACTGTCACCTATGTTCAAAAGCAGGTGGCTCCCAGTTCCTTGTCTAGCTCCTTGTCCAGTTCTCCATCCAGTTCCCATTCCATATTGAAGCTCGCAGTGTCCAGTCCACCTCAAGTTGTTCACAGTTCCTGTTTCTGGGAAGACAAAGCTTGACAGAGCCACAATAATATTCATGCACATTGCTGACACCATCATCAACTCACTATCTGCCTGTGAAATCAATTCAGACCCACCAACAAGGTCTGAGAACTCAACACAAATAATCAACATAGAAATCAACACAGACCCACAGACAAGGTCCAAGAGGTCAGCACAAATCATCAGTTAAGTCCCAGGACCTCCAAAACCCTCCTCTAGGACTTCCATAAACATACAACCAGAAAATCCTCTTTCAGGGCTTCCAGTAAGGTCCCAAAGTATGTACAAAGAATCATAAACAAACATCAACACAGACAGAGGAGACAAATAGAGTGCTGGGATACCACAAGTTTTCTCCTTCTTGACTCTGCCACTGCCACCACGAGAGTCTTCTTCTCAGTTCCTCTTGTCTGTAGCCCTGGGGCTCTCCTTATACAGTCTTAGCTCCTCCCCAGGAGTTCACAAGTTCTAGGGTTCACAAGTTGTGGAGTTCACACATTCTGTTTCTTAACAGACTGAAACAAGGTGTTAATTCAATAGCTGAAACAAGGTGTAAACTACGTCTGTGCTTGCCATTACAATGTCCTCAACATAGGGAATTTTGAATGAGGCAGAGTTTTAGTGTTGTGTGTGTGTGAGTGTGTGTGTGTGTGTGTGTGTGTGTGTGTGTGTGTGGTGGGGGGTGGAGTGGCAGGGGGAAGAAGAGCAGGGGATAGGGAAAACCTATAACTTTTCAAAAAATGCCTAAGTCAAGTTCAAGTTCCTTGTTTTAGGGTTGATAGTATGCAGGCATAGGAAGGTTAAATAACTTTAAACTCATACATATGGTAAATAGCACAAATGGGATTCAAACCTAGGTCCTCTGACACCAAATCCAGCCCTCTTCCCACTGTACCACTAAAGGGACACAGGCTGGCAATGTGCTGTGAGTGGATGCCAATGCTGTCACTTCCTCCCTGTGGCCTTAGGCAAGTCACTTGTCCTTTCTGGATTTCAATTTCTTTCACTTGTGAAATGAGAGTTTTGGACTAGAGATCTTCTAATGTCCCAACTTTGAATCTATGGTTCTAAGAAGGGGTAAGGAGATGGGGTATTTTTAATGTTAGGGTAGTTTGGGTAATAAACCAGAGCCAGGAAAAGGAGAATTGTATGAGGACAATGAAATGACAAGTATCCATTTCTAGGCTTGATGGGACAATGCAGAGAAAGCTATATTGGGAGAGGACTGTAGTAAGGAGGATAAAATGGAGGTGGGGGCTGGGTATTGGTCTCAAAGTACACAGGAAATCTATCCTTGATTCTGTGAGAGATAAGATTAAGGTCAGTGAGCGGTGTCTTTTTCATTATACCTGCTCCATGATCTATAAACACTTATCTTGTGAACATCCTTTAGTAATATATGGTTGCAAAATATTTCCTTTTCTTCTCATGCCAGGGCAACTCTATGCCTCTTCTTTCTCTCCACCCCCCAGCAATAGAAGCATCCTGAGTTGATGATGCCAACTAGTGGTTCTAATAAAAACAAAACAGAACACTTCATCCCTACCATCTTCTTTCTTCATCCAAATGCCTTCTTTCATCATCATCATTCACAATTCAGGTAATTTCTCTTTTTTTTCATGTGTATGCAAGTATTTTTTACAAACTATTTTTTTGGAGGGGGGAAGGCAAGGCAATTGGGGTGAAGTGTGCCCAAGGTCACACAGCTAGAAAGTGTGTCAAGTGTCTGAGGTCAGATTTGAACTCTGGTTCTCCTGACTCTAGGACCAGTGGCCACCTAGCTACACCAGCAAGTATCTTTTTTAATCTCCTTTTTCCTGTCTCTTCTCTATTCCAATCCTTTCCCAGATACATTAGGGAGATCTCTTTCTTGCTTTCTTTCTCTTTCTATTCCTTTTTTGAATTCCCCTTCCCATGACGCTAACCGTACGTAGCAAAAAGAGCACTAGCCTTGAGAATACAAAGACCTGAAACCTAATCTAAGCTTTGGCATTAACTACATTAACTACCTGTAGATCCCAGGCAAATAATTTAAGTTTTTTAAATCTTAGTTTCTTCATCTGTAAAATTAAATAGTTGTACCATCCCAGCTTTAAGTCAATAATTGTATGGTTGGTAAGGGTGAAAAAGAATACCAGTGATACAGCTTTATCAAAGAAAAGAAAATAGCAAGTTTTTTCTTCTTCGGTTGGAGGATTGTACTTTATTGATATTTTGATTATTTACTATGCAGTAAACAGATCCAGCTAAATCCACAAATCATTCATAAAGTATATTTCTTCCCAACAAATAGAACAGTTTAAAAGTGTGATGATGATTAATTACATTCCTGGAGATTACTATCTGTTAAAAGAAAGGGAGGCTACCTCTATGGTCTACTGTATAATCCATAGTTTCACTGCTATTTAATATCCACAGATGTAGGCATTGTATATGGGGGTCTTTTGGCTCCACTTCACTCTAAGTCATATCATAAAACTTTTCCTATATTTCTTTCAATTCTTCATATTTGTTATTCCTTATGGTTCTTTGGTAGTATGAGCTATCCCCAGTTGTGGGATTGCTTTGTCAAAGATACTGAGCAGTTTTGTAACTTTTCTTCCATAATTCCAAATTGGAAGATCTAGACAATTTGAAGGATAATTGGGCATGGATAATGTTCAATTAATCCCTAAGTCCCTTGAAAGTACATGGAAGCCCCCTCAGAATTTCCACAAATGACTCCACCTACTTTTTCTAATTTAGCTTGCTTTTCTTCAAGCACAAGTATTCGGGGAGGTAAATTACCTATATGTCTTATTCCATTTAATTGTTTTTTGTTTTAATTATATCAAATTAGCAAAAACTTCGCAGAAGCACTGTGCTATTTCCATATAGTATTGTACTAGTCTTCTATGATTCTATATCATAAGTGTACAGTATTTCAGTTACTTTATGAGTTAAATAGCATTTTGTGGTCTGGCCTGGGAAATTAACCATCATTTATAACATGGTTTCTATGGGAAGCATGTGTTTCACGTGACAAGCAACTAACTTACAAACAAATTGTTGGAATATAAATTGTGAGTGTGTAGCTGCCTGAAGATTATTTCATTTGGACCTTTAGACCATTTAAAAAAAATCATTGATTTCAGAATTTGCTTGTGTACTATTGATACAGTGACAAAAAATTGAGTAGATGGTCATAGATTCAAGCTCTTAATTCAATTTAAATAAAAAACATTTATTAAGTGTTTTTATGTGTCCAAAGGCCCTGTTTAGAGGTCAAGGATATAAAGATAAATATGACACAGACCCTAAGCACCTCTGATGAAGCTTATGATCTAATGGGAGGCAAAATATATTTGCAGAAAGAGTACTGGATTTGGAGTTATCTAAATAACCCAAGGCAGGTCACTTTCTGGGTCTCCATTTCCTTATCTGTAAAATTAGGGACTTAGACTAAATGACCCCTAAGGTGCCTCCCAACTGTAAATCTATGGTTCTGTGATCATACTGCTTTTGTTCCTCCTTTGTTTTGACCGATGACAGTACCGTGTTTCCCCAATAATAAGACACTGTCTTATTAAAGTTTTTGGACAGAAAAACACCAGAGGGCTTATTTTCAGGGGAGGGCTTATTTTAATGAACATCGACAGCAATTTTAATAAACAGGTAAATGTGAACAAAAAAATGTACCTTTATTCAATAATGAATTCAATAAAGAACAGGATGACGCGCTCACTGCTACAGCTCTGATTGGATGCAGGTCAGAGCGCGGCGTGCGTTTCACGGGGGGGGGCGGTGCATACAAAGGGTACCGTAATGTAGCGTGTAGCGCAGGGGATCACCTTCACTACAGTAGCAATCTCAATAGGGCTTATTTTCGGGGGAGGGCTTATTTTAGAGGAATCTTACACAGTAAGGGGAGGGCTTATTTTTGGGATAGGTCTTATTATCGGGGAAACACGGTATGCGGCTATGTCTTGACTTGTGCCTGAACTAGACTCAATTAGACAGAGTTACACAAAGTTATCAGCCTCACTCTCTCTTCCAGAGTCAGCAAAGTGCAGCAACAAGACAAAAGTCAGGACAATTGATGATGGCCCTGGATTCAGTGGATAACCTTGGCATCTTCAATGTCTGACCAAGTTTTAAATACTCCATAGTGTTTATCTCACCTGCTGGAACAAATTGTTCTCATCTGCCCGTTTTTCCAGGGGAGAGTCTTCATACGCTTGGGATAAATGCCCCCTAACTCACTAATTGGTTTGAGGCCTATAAGTTATCTTCAACCTGGTTTAACACATCTGCAGAGATGGTTTTATCTACATGTGACCACTGCACATACTACAACTTCTTGGAGCCACAGATGAGAATTGGGTGAAAGGTGAACTATTTATTCAAAGAAGACTGTAATAAGCACAAAGTACAGATCTAGGCAAAGTATTATGAGAAATTCAAGGAGAGGAACATTGAGTCCATTTAGGGGGAAGTTATCTTTTTTGTCATTCCTTTTTATTTTTAAATAATATTTTAGTTTTCCTAATTGTATGTCAAGACAATTTTTAGCATTCATTTTTTATAAGATTTTGAGTTCTAGATTTTTCTCCCTCCTTCTTCCCCCCCTTCCTAAAATGGTAGGTGATTTGATATAGGTTCTACATGTGCAATTATGTAAAACATGTTTCCATATTAGTCACAGTTGTGAAAGAAGAAACAAATCAAAAGGAAAAAAATTTTTTAAAGTAAATGAAAAAGGTATGCTTCAATCTGCATTTAGAGTCTGATGAGAATAAGGTTCATTCATTTCCTCTGACTTCCTAACTTTTCCCCTCCGCTCTAAAAGTGTTTTCTTGCTTTTTTTGTGAGATAATTTACCCCATTCTACCTCTCCCTTTCTCCTTCTCCCAGTACATTCCTTTCTTATCCCTTAATTTTATTTTTTAGCTATTATCCCTTCATATTCAACTCATCCTGTACCCTCTTTCTATAGATGTTCCCTCCAACTACCCTAATAATGAGAAAGGTCTAATGAGTTACAAATATCATCTTTTCATTTAAGAATGTAAACAGTTGGGGGTGGCGAGGTGGCTCAGTGAATAGAACACTGGCCCTGGAATTAGGAAGACCTGAGTTCAAATCCAGCCTCAGACACTTAACACAAAAACTAGCCATGGGACCTTGGGCAAGTCACTTAACCCCAACTGCCCTCCAAAAAGCAAAAAAAAAAAAAAAAGAATGTAAACAGTTCAACTTTAATAAGTCCCTTATAATTTCTCTTTCTTATTTACCTTTCCATGATTCTCTTGAGTCTTACATTTGAGTCAAATTTTCTGTTTAGCTCTGGTTTTTTTTTTTTTTATCAAGAATGCATTAAATTCCTCTGTCATTGACTATCGATTTTTTTTCCCCTCATGGATTACACTCACTTTTTCTGGCTAGGTAATTCTTGATTTTACTCCTATCTCCTTTGACCTCTGAAATATCATATTCCCTTAATGTAGAAACTGCTAAATCTTGTGTTATCCTGATTGTAGTTCCATAATACTTGAATTGTTTCTTTCTGGCTGCTTGCAATATTTTCTCCTTGACTTGAGAACTCCGGAATACGACTATAATATTCCTGGGAGTTTTCATTTTGGGATCTCTTTAAGGAAATGATTGGTGGATTCTTTCAATTTCTATTTTACCCTCTGGTTCTAGAATCTCAGGGCAGTTTTCCTTGATAATTTCTTGAAAGATGATGGCTAGCTCTTTTTTTGATTATGGCTTTCAGGTAGGTCCAATAATTTTAAATGATCTCTCCTGCATCTATTTTTCAGGTTGATTGTTTTTCCAATGAGATATTTCACATTTTCTTCTATTTTTTCATTCTTTTGGTTCTATTTTATAATTTCTTGATTTTTCATAGAGTCATTAGCTTACATTTGCTCTGTTCTAATATTTAAGGAATTATTTTCTTCAGTGAGCTTTTGGATCTCATTTTCCATTCGACTGATTCTGCTTTTTAATGCACTCTTCTCCTTGTTGGTTTTTTAGACCTTTTTTTGCCATTTGGTCTAATCTATTTTTTAAGGTATTATTTTCTTCAGTATTTTTTTGGGTCTCCCTTAGCAAACTGTTGACTCATTTTTCATGATTTTCTTGCATCACTCTCATTTCTCTTCCCAATTTTTCCTCTACTTTCTTTGCTTGATTTTAAAAATCCTTTTTGAGCTCTTCCATGGACTGAAATCAGTTCATATTCTTGGAGGCTTTGGATATAGGAGCTTTGATTTTATTGTCTTCTTCTGAGTGTATGATTTGATCTTCCTTGTCACCAAATATTCTGTAGTTTGAGGGTTTTTTTACATTGTTTGCTCATTTTTGCAGCCTATTTCTTGAACTTTTAACTCTTTGATAAGGTATATCTCTGCTTCCAGTATAGAGGACATACTGTTCCAAGCTTCAGAGGTTTTGCACAACTGTTTTTAGAGATGCTTCTAGGGACCTGTAAGTTTTCAGTTCTTCCAAGGTGGCATGATGTAAGAGAGATGTTTATTTATCTCCTGGCCTGTACTCTGCTTTTTGAGTGACTATAAACACTCTTTCTGCCCTAGAATGGTGAGGAGGTTTCCCTCTCCACTGCTGCCACAAGCTGTGCTATGTTGGTGCTCCTCCTTGCCCCATGACTGCCACCCAGGACTGCAACCCAGATTCAAGTATGGGCAAAGCAACAGAGTCCTCCCTCAGCATTAGCAAAGCGATCCCTGTAATCTTCCTCTGACCAGTTTGATCCCCTTACTGTCTGTTGGCTAAGAGCAGTGACTGCACCTGGACTTGAATTGTAGAACATTGGAAGAACCAAGAGGTCAAAGGCCCCCAAATAGAATTTGGAAAAAAAAAAAAAAAGGACAAAAACCCTGAAGCCTGAGATATTATCTGCCACATCCCATTCTGAGAGCAGAGCCTGACTCTTACATAAAGTCAACATCCAAGAAATAGATTGTTAAAATGAGTAAAAAAGAGAAAGAACCTGACCATAGATAGCTACTATGATGATAGAGAAGATCAGGATTGAAATCCTGTCTTTATGAAGACAAAATAGCTTCTTAGCAAACTTCAAAGAAAAATGTAAAATAGTAACAAGTCCAAAAAGAGCCTTGGTAGAACTTTAAAAGTACTTTAAAATTCAAATAAGAGAGGTTGAGGAAAAATTGGGAAGAGAAATGAGTAATAAAGAAAAATAAGAAAATTATGAAAAGAAAGTAAACCAATTGGATAAAGAGATCCAAAAAATAATTAAAATTACTTAAAAATTAGAATTGAGCAAGAGGAAGCTAATTTTCATAAGACATCAATAAATAATACAATAAAATCAAAAGAATGAAAAAATGGAAGAGAATGTTATACATCTCACTAGAAAAACAACTGATGTGGTGGCTAGGTGGCACAGTGAATAGAGCACTGGCCCTGGAGTCAGGAGGACCTGAGTTCAAATTTGGCCTCAGACACTTAACACTTACTAGCCGTGTGACCTTGGGCAAGTCACTTAACCCCAATTTCCCTGTCCTCCTTGCTCCAAAAAGGAAAAAAAAAAAGAAAAACAACTGACTTGGAAAACAAAACCAGGAGACATAATTTAAGAATTGCTGGACTTCCTAAAAGTTATGATCAGAAAAAGAACCTAGACACTATATTTCAAGAAATTATTTTTTTAAATTGCCCTGAAATTCTTGAACTAGAAGGTAAAATAGACATTGAAAAAATTCACTGATCACTGCCTGAAAGAGATCCCTTAATGAAAACTCACAGGAACATTATAGCTAAGTTTCAAAACTCCCAAGTCAAGGAGAAAATAGTACAAGCAACTAGAAAGAAATAACTGAAATACTGTATAACTACAGTTAGGCTAACACAAGATTTAGTAGTTTCTATATTAAAAGGGCATGGAATATATTCTGAAGAGTAAAGGAGCTGGGTTTGCCACCAAGAATAATCTATCCAGCAAAGCTGAGTGTAATCCTGCAAGAGAAAAATAGATATTTAAAGACTTAATTTAAAGTATTTTCAGGTATTCTTGAGGAGAAGACTAGAATTGAACAGAAAATTTGACTTACAAGAATCAGGAGAAACATAAGAAGGTAAACATGAAAGACTATAAAGGATTTAATAAGGCTAAACAGTTTACTTCTTATATGGGAAGATGATATTTGTAACTCTTAATATCATTACTAAGGTATTTTGAAAGAGTATATATAGGTAGAAAGTTTGGGGTTGAGTTGATTATGATGGGATGATCCTAAAAAATAAAACTCAGCAGGGAGAGGCTAAACTGAGCAAATTGTCTTATACAATATAGGCATGAATGGAAGAACTGTTACAGTGGAGGAGAAGAAAGAATGGAAGGCAAGTAGTGTGAGAACTTTATTTTTATCAGAACTGGGTTAAAATGGGAATAAAATATACATTTATTAGGATATAAATGTCTTTACTTACAGAGAAATAGGAGGGCATGGATAAGGGAAAAAATCTTAGAAGGATATGAAAATCAAGAAATAGGAGGACAAGTAGATAGAATAGGGGTGTGCCTTTTAGAAGGGTATACAGATTAGGGAGGCAGTGGTCAGAAGTATATTAGATTTCTGAGGAAGGAGGGGAGAGAGAGAGAGAGAGAGAGAGAGAGAGAGAGAGAGAGAGAGAGAGAAGGATTAAAAATGTTGAAAATTAGGATGGAGGGAAATATGCAACTAGTAAATATGACTTTAAATGTGAATGGGATGAACTCACTCATAAAATGGAAATAGAAGAATGGATCAAAAATGAGAACCCAACAATATGTTGTTTATGAGAAGCACATTAAAAATTAGAGACACATGTAGAATAATAATATAGGGTTAGAGTAGAATTTATTATGCTTCAACTGTTGTAAAAAAAAAGTAGGGTTAGGAATCATGATCTAAGACAAAGTTAAAGCTAAAATAGATTTAAGTAAAAGAGATAAGGAGGGAAACTATATTATATTAAAATGTGCCATAGATAATGAAATAATATCAATACTAAATATATATGCACCAAATGCTACAGCATTCACATTTTCAGTGGAAAAAGCAAATGAATAACAGATGGAAATAAAAAGCAAAATTACAATAGTGGGAGATTTCAACCATCCTCTCTCAGAACTAGATAAATCTAATGAAAAAAAATAAGTGAGAAAGAAGTCAAGGAGATTAACAGAATCTTAGATAAGCTATATATGATAAACATCTGGAGATAATTGAATGGGAATAGGAAGGAATATACTTTTTTTTCTCAGTGGAATATGGCACCTTTACAAAAGTTGACCATATATATTAGGCTATAAAAAAACTTTATAGTTAAAGGCAGAAAAGCAGAAATATTAAATGCATACTTTATAGATCACAGTACAATAAAAATTACATTTAATAAAGGACAATGGAAACACAGATAAAAAATTAATTGGAGACTAAATAACCTAATCTTAAAGAATGAGTGGATTAAAGAACAAGTCATAGGAACAATAAACAATTTTATTAAAGAGAATGGTAATAATGAGACAACATATCAAAATTTATGGCATGCAGCAAAAGCTGTAATTAGAGGAAGATTTGTATCTCCAAATACTTACATTAATAAAATAGAGAAAGAACAAATCAATGAATTGACTATGCAAATTAAAAAAAAACCTAGAAAAAGAACAAATTTAAAATCTCCAACTAAACACCAAATTGTAAATCTTGAAAATTAAAGGTGAGATTAACAAAAATGGAATGTGGTGAAACCATTGAATTAATAAACAAAATGAGGAGTTGGTTTTATGAAAAAAATGTATAAAAATGATTCATCATTGGTTAATATGATTTTTAAATGAGAGAAGAAAATTAAATTGCTAATATAAAAAATGATGAAGATGAATACCTGACTAATGAAGATTAAATTGATTATTAGGGGTTATTTTGTCCACTTATATGCCAATAAATTTAGCAGTTTAAGTGAAAGAAAAGAATACTTACAAAAACATAAACTGCCCAGATTAACAGAATGAGAAATAGAATATCTAAATAAACCTATTTTTGGAAAAAGAAATTGAACAGGCTATAAATGAGCTTCCTAAGAAAAAAAAGCTTCAGGATAAAATAAATTTACAAGTAAATTCTACCAAATATTTAAAGATCAACTAATTCCAATATCAAATAAGTTATTTGGAATAATAGACAAAGAAGGAGTCCTACTTTTCATTTGTTATGATATCTAAACCAGGAAGAACAAAAACAGAAAGAGAAAATTATAAATGAATTTCACTACTGAATATTTATGTAAAAATTCTAAATAAAATACTAGCTAGGAGACTACAACAACATATCACAAAGATAATACATTTTGACCAAGTGAGATTTATACCAGGAATCCAGGGCTGGTTCAATATAAGGAAAACTATTAACATAATTGATTATATCAATAACAAAAGTAACAAAACCCATGCAATTATATCAATAGGTGTATAAAAAGCTTTTGACAAAATATATCACTCATTCCTATTAAAAACATTTGAAAGCATAGGTATAAACGGATTTCTCCTTAAAATGATAAAAAGCATTACCTAAAACCATCAGCAAGCATTATCTGTTATAGAGATAAACTAGAAGCCTTCCCAGTAATATCAGAAATGAAACAAAGATGCCCATTATCACCACTATTATTCCATATCATGCTAAAAATGCTAGCAATAGCAGTAAGAGAACAAAATAGAAATTGAAGAGATCAGAATGGGCAATGAGGTAATAAAACTCTAAATGGTATGATGACTTAGAAAATCCTAGAGATTCCACTAAAAAGCTAGTTGAAACAATTAATAATTTTAGCAGAGTGACAGGATATAAAATAAACCCGAATAAATCATCGACATTTCTGCATATTACCAACAAAGTCCTACAAGAAAAGATAGTTCATTTAAAATAACTCTAGGCAATATAAAATACCTGGGAGTATAACCTCCAAGACTATATGAACTATATGAACATCATTATAAAATACTTTTTATACAAATAAAGTCAGATTTAAATACTTGGAGAGATATTAATTATTCATGAGTAGGTCAAGACAATATAATAAGAATGATAATTCTATCTAAATTAATCTATTTATTCAGTGCCATCCCAATTAATTACCAATTGTTTTTGTTGAGCTAGAAAAAAATAATAATAAAATTCATTTGGAAGAACAAAAGGTCAAGAATATCAAAGGAATTAATAAAAAAATGTAAAGGAAGGAGGTCTAGCAGTGCCAGATCTTAAGCTGTATTATCAAAACTATCTGGTACTGGCTAAGAAATAGAATGATGAATCAATAGAATAGAGTAAATATATAACACATAGTAGTAAGTGATTATAGTAACCTTATGTTTGATAAATGTAAAGATTTAAGCTTTCAGGATAAGAATTCACTGTTTAGTAAAAATTATTGGGAAAACTGGGAAGCAATCTGGCAGAAACTAGGTATAGGCCAATATCTTATACCATTTACCAAGAGAATATCGAAATGGATTCATGACTTAGATATAAAGGGATATATAAGTAAATTAGAAGATGGGACATATTATCTAGCAGATTAATGGACAGGAGAAAAATTTAAGAATAAACAAAATAGAAAACATTATAAAGAGATATAAAATGAATAATTTTGATTATGTTAAATTGAAAAATTTTGTACAAATAAAACCAATGTAGTCAAGATTAGAAGGAAAGTGGAAAATTTGGGAGAAATTTTTATAGACAGTTTTTTGGATAAAGGTCTCATATATCAAATATATAACAAACTTTGTCAAATTTATAAAAATATGAGTTATTCCTCAACTGATAAATGGTTTTATGAAAAAATGAGTAAAACTGATACATCAAGGTGGTCAGGGAAAAAGGAAAAGAACCTGTATCTTCTAAAACACATAGTATCTCTCATTGTGATAGCAAAGAACTGGAAATTTGAGGGGATGCCCATCAGTTGGGGAATGGTTGAATAAGTTGTGGCATATGATTGTGATGGAATACTGATGTGCTATAAGAAATGATGAGCAGATTCACTTTATTTTATTTTTGCTTTTTGGAAGGCAGTTGGGGTTAAGTGACTTGCCCAAGGTCACACAGCTAGTTTTTGTATTAAGTGTCTGAGGCCAGATTTGAACTCAGGTCCTCCTGACTCCAGGGCCTGTGCTCTCTTCACTGCACCACCTTGCCGCCCCATGAACAGGTTCATTTTAGGAAAACATGGAAAGACTTGCATGAAACAATGAAGAATTAAAGGAGCAGAGCCAAGAGAACAGCAATATTGTCTGAAGAGTAAACATGAATGACAGTTATTCTGAGTTATATGAATATTCAAATCAACTACAAAGGACCTATGAAGAAAGATGCTATCTATTTCCAGAGAAAGAACTGATATATGGAACTATATATTGTATAGTTTCACATACATATGTATACATACATATCTATACACACATATACATACATATGCACATACATACATATACCTATGTCAAATATTGACCTTCTCTAGTGCAGGATAGCACTTTTCTAGTGGGAGGGAGGACAGAGAGAAACATCTTGGAACTCAAATGTAACAAAAATTAAATAAAATTTTAAAAAGAAATAGATCAGGTTTTGGGAAGAGAATGCTAAATTCAGTTCAGTACATGTTGAGTTTGAGATTTTGGTTGGACATTTATTTGGGACTACCCAACTGTACAATTAGAGTTGGGGAATGGAACTCTGAAGAGAAGAGGGAGATGGAGAAATAGTTTTAGAAGGTATTTGCTCAGAAGTAAGAACCGAAGTCATAGGAATGGTGGAGGCCATCAAAGGAGAAAGAGTAGAAAGAGAAGAAAAGAGGTCAAAGACACAACCTTCGGTGACTCTCACATATAAAGGGTTAGAAGGATTCAGCAGGGGAAGCAGAGGAATAATCAGGGAAGTAGCAGGATATTGATGAGAGTCCAGTGACATAGAAGCCAAGGAATAAAAAGCTATAAAGAAGCAGGTAGTTAACAGTTTCATATGTTGCAGAGAAGTTAAGGAGGATAAGAATCACTGGTGTGCTGCTTATTGAATTCCTAATGAAAGACATGTTGAAATCACAGTGGACCTAAGTGGCTTATCTGATGTTTGACTAGGACCTGCATGCATATCTAGGAGCAGTGGGGAAGGAAAAAATAGTCTCAAGAAGGTAATGTCAGGACTTTGGTGAAGACTCCATTACTATCCTTCCTTATGAATCCTCCCACACCTTTGTCCCTCCCACTCCCCAAAATCTGTTTGGCCACAGACCTATTAAACCCTTTGAATCATATGATAACAAACTGCCTGAATTGGCAATTCCAGGATAAAATTCTCCCCAGAATCTGAACAGGGTTAAATTTTTTTTTAATTCTCAACTTAAACACTAAATCAGCAGACAGAACCAGTTTATAGAACATCTGTCTACACATGCTCCAGTCTCTGAAGCACTTCCATTATGCATAATCATGACTCTCCCAGAAGAAGTCTCCCTATCCTCTTTTATGTGGGGAGTAGCATGTGTTCTATGTTCACTAGTTTGCTGTTACACATGTAAAAAGGAAAAACAGAGAAAGAGGATTACACATGTATCCATGAATCTGCAAGATGTGCAGATTCCTTCTCCCTCCAAGCTTACAAATTCAACATGTTATTTTCAAAACTATCTTGCTGCTTTATATTTTCTATTGACTATTCTTGTCTCTTTCTATGCATGCAAAAATGTTTTAATTACCCTCTTTTCTTGATTTTTTTCCTTTTTTTTTAAACTTTGATAACTTTAGTGTTATCTCCCCCTTTTAACTCCCAGCTCCCTCTAGTTGAAAGAAAGAAGAACAAAAACCCTGTGGCAAATATGCACTCTCAAGGAAAACAAATCTCCACCTCTTGAAATATATCCAAAAGGTCACTAAACTATTTCGGAAGCATGGTCCGCTTCTGAAAATACATGTTGAATTCCATGAGTTCATCACCTCACTATCTAGAGTTTGGTAGCATTCATGATTATTTGTCTTCTAGAATTATGGTTGATCGTTGCATTGATCAGTGTTCTTACATCTCTTTCTTTACAATGATGCAGTTATTGTATAAATTCTTCTCTTGTTTCTGCTCACTTAACCATGCATTAGTTCGTATAAATCTTTCCAGGTTCATCTGACACCACTCCTTTCATCATCTCTTGTGATGCAATACTAGCTCATTATAATCATATACCACATTTTGTTTAGTCATTCCCCAGTTGATGTACACCCTCTTAGTTTCTAATTCTTTGCTATTACAAAAATAAATGCTTTAAATATTTTTGTACATATGAGTTATTTTATTCTTTTACATCTCTAGGCCTAGTTGTGGTATTTTTTCGTTGAAGAATATGCACATTATTAAAGAAAAACCATACCCTGTATTTTGGGCATAATCCTGCCAGAGGTAATTTGTTAAATAAACTATTCTAATTCTAAACATTTCTGATTACAATAAGTAATGTTAAAATAGTTTCTTCATACCTTTAGAAATCTCTCTAACATGAGCTGTTTTGGAGTTATAATTTATAGTAATTCCAAGCAAAGCCAAGTTCTACTATAAGAAAAATACAGTTAGAGAGTTCAGGTGAAGATTCAGTTAACATTTTGCTTCATCAGAGAGAATAATAGTTACTTAAAATAATGATATACTCTGAAGAATAATTTTTCTAAAACCAATCACTTTAATTACCCACTCCATGGATTCTTCTTCTGTCTTGATCAAAGGTGAACTCAGGATAAATCTGATCACTATTTTCATCACTTCAGGAAAGAGTTCATCCTAGTCTGACCAGGACTTTTTTTTTCTTTTACAAACTGTCTAGGCCTTTGATAAAAATGATGTAAAAAGATTTCGGTGCCAGACAAACATTGTTTTCTTAGCAGTTGGATTAAGTATTGATAAGGTTTTCTTCATTCAGATAAATCTGGAAAGGGCTTCAGATTAAACTATTGTCATAATATAATTTTGTAACATGAAACCTGAAAAAGGGAATGGGTGGATCTTAGTATGCTTCCAAAATAGTTTAGTGACCTTTTGAATATAGTTCCAAATTGCCTTCTAGAATGGATGGGCCAATTTACAACTCCACCAAAATTGTATTAGTGTACCTGTTTACACACAATACTTCCAGCAATTGTTATTTTCCATTGTCATTTTTGACAATCTGATGGGTATGAGGTAGAACTTCAGAACTGTTTTAGTTTACATTTTATGCATTATTTGAAACATTTTTTTTCATATGTCTTTAGACAGCTTGGATTTCTTCCTTTGAGGACTACCTTCATATCCTCTGACCATTTATGTATTGGGGAATGGCTTTTGTTTTTATAAATTTGAAGCAATTCCTTATATATCTTGGATATCAGATTTTTATAAGAAAAATTTGCTGCAAATTTTCCCACTTAACTGTTTTACTTCTAATTTAAACTGCATTTTGTTTTTGCAAAACCTTTTAAGTTCTGTGTGGTCAAATTTATTCATTTTACCTTTTATATGCTCACTATTCTTTGTTGGGTCATGAATTCACCCTCTCTATATAACTCAGGTCCTCCTGACTCCAGGGCCAGTGCTCTATTCACTGTGCCACCTAGCTGCCCTCCTCTAACTTCTGTATGATATTACCTTTTACATTTAAGTAATGTATTATTTTTTTTAATGCTTCATTAACTTCTGATTTACATCATTCGTTTCCGCCAGATTTTGAGTTACAAATTTTCTCCCCGTTTTTCCCATACCCACCTCCCCAAAATAGCAGTCCCACAGGATATCCCCTTCTCTAATCTGCTCTCTCCCATATTTTCTCCCATACCCCTTTCTACTTTTCCAGTGGGTCTCTATGCCTCAGTGCCTGTATATCTTATTTCTCAATTACATGTAAGATGGTATTAATAATAGTATACACACACACACATATATTTGAATATTTGATTTTAAAACTTTCAATTCCAGATTCATTCCCTGTCTCCCACCCTTACTGGGAAGATAAGCAGTTCAGTATAGGTTGTACATGTGTGGCTAATGCAAGACAATAACATAATAGATACATTGTAAAAGACTGACTATATTTCCCTCCCTCCTATCCCACCTCCCACTTGTTCTATTCTCTACTTTGATCCCGTCCCTTTTCAAAAGTGGGTGCTTCCAACTTCCCTCCCCTCCAGCCTGCCCTCCCTTCCATCATCCCCCCTCTCATCCCCTTCCCCCCTACTCTCCTGGAGGGTGAGATACCCTCTTTAGTGTGTATTTTACTCCCTCCTCAAGCCAAATTCAATGGAAATAAGGTTGACCCATTCCCTTTTGCCTTTCTATTCTTCCCCTCCATTGTAACCATTTTCCCTTGCCTCTTCTGTATGAGATAGTTTACCCCAATCTGTCTCTCCCCATCTCCTATTATTATATTCCTCTCACCTCTTAATTTCACCTTTTAAATATCATCCCTTCCTGTTAAATTGGTCCTGTGCCCTCTATCTATGTATACCTGTAAACACATATACATACATTCACGTATGTATTCATATGCTCATATACCCATATATATAGACATATATATGTGTATATATATATATATATATATATATTTCTAATCCCTTCAACTACTGAGAAAAGTTTCATAAGTTACAATTATTGTTTTTCCATGAAGGAATGTTAATAGTTCAACTTTGATAAGTTCCTTATGAGTTCTTTTCCCTGTTTACCTTCTCATGCTTCTCTTGCTTCTTGTATCTGAATGTCAAATTTTCTGTTCAACTCTGGTTTTTTCATCAAGAATGCTTGAAAGTCCTCTATTCCACTGAATGACCATATTTTCCCCCTGAAACATGATACTCAGTTTTGCTGGGTAGGTGACTCTTGGTTTTAATCCCAGCTCCTTTGCCCTCTGGAATATCATATTCCAAGCCCTTCGATCCCTCAGTGTAGAAGCTGCCAGATCCTGGGTTATCCTGATTGTGTTTCCACAATATTCAAATTGTTTCTGCCTGGCTGCTTGTAATATTCTCTCCTTAATCTGGGAATTCTGGAACCTGGCTATAATATTCCTAGGAGTTTTCTTTTTGGGATCTTTTTCAGGAGGTGATTGGTAGATTCTTTCAACCTCTATTTTGCCCTCTGGTACTAAAACATCAGGGCAATTTTCTTTGAGAACTTCCTGGAGGATGATTTCTAGGTTCTTACTTTGGTCATTGCTTTCAGGTAGTCCAATAATTTTTAAATTATCTCTCCTGGATCTATTTTCCAGGTCAGTGGTTTTTCCCATGAGATATTTCACATTGCCTTCTATTCTTTCATTCATTTGGATCTGTTTCACAGCATCTTGATTTCTCATAAAGTCATTAGCTTCCATTTGCTCCAATCTAATTCTGAAGCAATGATTCTCCTCATTGAGCTTTTGAGATTCTTTTTCCATCTGGCAAATTCGGCTTTTTAAGGCATTCTTCTCATTGTCTTTTTGAGCCTCCTTTGCCATTTGAGTCAGTCTGTTTTTTAAGGTATTATTTTCCTCAGTCAGGCTGTTGACTCTCATTTCATAATTTTCTTGCATCATTCTCATTTCTCTTCCCAGTTTTTCCTCCACTTCTCTTATCTGCTCCTTAAGGTCCTCCATGGCCTGTAACCAGCTTGTATTTTCCTTTGAAGCTTTTGATGCAGGAGTTCTGACTTCACTGTTTTCCTCCTGTTCCATGCTTTGCTCCTTTTTGTCTCCCAAATAGGAGTGTATTGTTGGAATCTTCTGTCTGCTTTGTTTCCTTTGCCTGCTCATTTTGCCACTCAATTACTTGACTTTTGGGCTTTTTGCCACAGTAGGACTCTGCCACCAGACAGGGGGAACTTTCATCCCAAACACAGGGGAACTTTCTCAGCTGCCAGAGGTATAAGATGGGTGCCCTCTCTGAGGTCTCCACAAGCTCTGGCAAGCTGAACACACACCCTAGGACCTCCACCCTAGACTGCAATCCAGATCCAAGCAGGTTAAAGCAAGAGCGATTACCCCTCAGACTGACGCTTGGTTCCCCTACACTCTGCAGGCCAGGAGCTGAAGCCACCATGTGGCACTGGCTGGCTGTGCCTGAGTCTCTGCGGCTTCTCGCCCTGGGGGTAAAAGCCATGCACTCCCACTTACTGGTCCCAAAGTCCACACTGCACTGACCTATCATTTTGTCCTTTGCATCTATGTGTTGATAAATCTGGAAATGGTCACAGCTGCTGCTGATCTGGAGTCCCTCTGGCCAGCAGCTGGTCAGGCCCGCTCTGGGGCTAAAGCCTTGTCGTGGGGCTGGGCTCGGCTCCCAGAGTGCTGCGCTGGATTCCTGCTGGCCTGCCGGGCTGTCCTCAGTGGGAGGTTAGCTTCTCTGTGTCATTTTGTGGTTTCTGCAGCTCCAAAGTTTGTTTAGAGTCCCCTTTTTACATGGATTGGGGAAGGTGGAAGCCAGAGCTGCGGGAAGGTTGTGCTTCTACTCTGCCATCTTGGCTCCGCCCCCCCTAAGTAATGTATTCTGTTTTTTTGTTTTTGCTTTTTGGAGGGCAATTGGGGTTAAGTGACTTGCCCAAGGTCACACAGCTAGTTTTTGTATTACATGTCTGAGGTCACATTTGAACTCAGGTTCTCCTGACTCCAGGGTCGGTGCTCTATTCACTGCACCACCTAGCTGCCCCTATGTATTCATTTTTTATCAGATGTTGGTCAGGTGCTAGACTACTCAGTTTTCCCAGAAATTTTTGTTAAATAGTGAGTCCTTAGCACAGTAGTTGGGGCCTTTGAGTTTATCAAATACTATGCTGCTGAGTTTTTTATGCCCTGTACTTAACCAATATTTGTTAAGGTGCCACACCCAAATTTGTAATATGGATACTCCTTTTTGTTCCCATTCAGTAATCACCAGAGATCTAGTGTTTCTTATTTTTCTAAAATAGGTTTGAGTCTTTCACCTTTTCCTTATTTATAGTTTGGCTAGATTGGTGTCTGAATCAGAGGGGGTCCTTTGAAATCTCCATCTATTAGTGTTTTATTGCCTATTCCAATAAATTGATTAACTTTTCCTTTAACCATTTAAATACTATGTCATTTAATGTATCTAAGTAAAATTTAGTATTAATTCAATGTCCATAATTTGATGCCTTTAAGCATAATGTGGTTTCCCTGTTTTTCTCTTTTAATTAAATCTATTTTTCCTGTTGCTTCCCCTGCTTTTTTGAGTTGACTTGAGGCATAATAGATTTTGCTCTACTTGTTATTTTATCTCTATATAAATCTTTATGTTTCAAGTGTTTTTCTTGTAAATAGTACTGTTAGTTTGTGCTTTCTAGTCCATTCTCTTAATCTCTCCCTTTTTCTGAGTGAGTTCATCCCTTTCACGTCCATAGTTATTATTGTTAATTGCATATTTCTCTCTATCCTTGGACTTTATGTCCAAGGTGCCAGTTCTGATGAGAGAACTTTCATCTTATCTTTCAGGAAACTAGGCCTCCATGCCACTTCTGAACCCTTTGTTGATTATCTCCCTTGGCCATTTTTCTAGTTCCCCTTTATCTTCCCCAGTGTAAACTTCTTGAGGTTGGGGACTGTTTTGCTTGCTTGTATTTGTGGTTTCAGCACTAGTTTAGGATTTGACACACATGAAATGCTTAATAAAGACTATATCTATCTATCTAATCCTATCCTTTTCTCTTATACTTTTTTCTTTCTCTTTGCCACTTGCCCCACTCTTTAAAAAGAACAGGATGGTGAGATATAAAGAGAGTGCACAACATTAGTGCTTTATAGTTGATGCAGTTTGTTTTTATTCTCTTGTCCCTTTTTACTTCCTCTCACTCATTCCCAGTTCTCAGATCTCCCTGATCTTTTTCTTTCCTTTCTCATTACCATATGATTAATGTATCCTGTGAGGTTAGAATTTGTCTTGCTTGTAATTTATACCTCTCTAGATCTACTCTCTTTTTTTATCTCTCTCTTTCATCTCTTGATTTTCTCCTGTTTCCTTTTTTGAGTTGGATGTATTTGAGTTGTATGAGCAAATTCTCTCTCTGTCTCTCTCTCTTTGACTCTGTCTCTCTCTCTTTGTCTCTGTCTCTCTGTCTGTCTGACAAAGGCAGGAGGCATTACTGGCAACCCCCTCCTCTGTTGACCTCATTACTTACCGTCTTCAGACTGCTTCAGATCCCTGCCATCCTGAGCGTTCTCCCTGTGGCCACTAGTAAGGTTATATTTCTGGATTTTCCATGGTCCAGGGTATCTTCTTCTTGCTATCTGCCTCTGGCTTTGCTCATCTTTCTCCCCTTCTTCTGTAGCTTGACATAATCACCACATCTTGATATAAATCCCAAGGGATTCTGATGAATTGATCCTTTCTCTAATTAACATTGGTCCTCCTGACTGGGAGTGTAGGTTAAAAAAACCTAGGTTAAAATCTGGCCTCAGACACTTACCAGCTTTATGACTCTGGGTAAATCACTTAATTTCTCAGCTTCTTCATCTGTAAAATGAGAAATTTGTGCCTGATATCCTCTGAGATCCCTTTCAGTTCTCAATCTGTATTCTTATGGTTCATTATGGACAGTTGAAGCCCCATTGAAGAGCTCTATATGGGCAAAGATGCTTGCCCAAACTACAGCTATAACAACTATAGTATATATTAATGTTAGAATTTGTTAAACTTAAGTTCTTCATTGATAGTAGTTATCTGACTGAGCTAATTCCTATTTTGATGAAATTTAATTTGAATATTTCTTTTTAACTAAAATTTCCTCAATGTGATTAATTTATGATTTGAGAAATTCAAGTTTCAGAAAATTCATATTACTCTTTTCAAATATGGTCAAGAGTAAATTGAGTCCAGTTTGCCAAAGTTAAAAATTGCTAAATTTATGAGACTTTTGCAATAGGCACAAAAGAATTTTGTATATCCATGGGAGGAAGCTTACTGATGCTGCTATCTAGGAATGTGAGTGTAAAAGGAACAATAATAGCTAACATTTATAGAGCAGTTTTAAGGTTTGTAAAGTCCTTTACAAATGTTATTTTATTTAACAACATTGGGAGGCAGGCACTATTAGAATTTTTAAAAAGATGAGGTTTGCTAACAGAATAGAACACAACAAAAGGCCATTGGATTTATCTATAAAGAACTCATTTGTGACCTTGGAGGGAGCTAATTCAGTAGAGTGATGGGAATAGAAGTCATATTACAAGGGATTAAGGATTGAATGTGAAGGGTTGTGAAGGGTGTTATGAGCAAGGGGGTGGGGGGAATGGCAGATGAGGATAGTGAGGAAGTAGAGAAAGCAAATGTAGATGATTCTTTCTTGAAATTTACATGAAAGTGAGGAGAAATAGTAACGCAGGAATTTAAAGCTGGAAAAGACTTTAGATATCATATCACCTAGTATCATCATATATAAATGTGTAATTTCATATTCTGCATGTCTACATATAGGTATATGTACAACAACAAGTATACATAGTAGCATAGTGGAGAGATAGCCAGGAAGTAGAAATGATAGGATTAAGATGAAAAACATAACAGTATAAGTATAAACTTATATGTGTTTATGTATATTTATATATGGTATATAAGAATAAGCCCCTTTCATATTTTGACAGTTTGGGTATCTGAAAGAGGCAACTGCAAGAACCAATAGAAGACTTGTAATTATAGAGAAAATACTTACCCAGAGTAAAGTCTTCAGTGATCCTTGTTGCAGTTTTTCATTTGCACATGACCAATTGGAGAACTTAATACTTAACTAGGGAATTTGGAACTCTAGGACCATTTTGTGATTATTGAATACAAGTACATTGCTTGATTATGGCTTAGACAGCAAAAATAAGGATTCACTTACTATAAGCCACAGTGATATTTCTTTTTCTTTAAGTTTTTTTTTGTTTGTTTTTTGGAGGGGGAAGATAGGGCAATTGGGGTTAAATGACTTGCCCAAGGTCACACGGCTAGTTTTTGTGTTAAGTGTCTGAGGTCAGATTTGAACTCAGGTCCTCCTGACTCCAGGGCTGGTGCTCTATTCACTGCACCACCTAGCCGCCCCTACAATGATAGACAACTCATTTCTGAACGAGGACGTTTTAGTCAAAGCAAAGGTTTTGAGTTTTGTGAAAGAGAAGCTATACTTCTCTCTTCAAAGTCTCTTACCATATGCTTCCCAGGAGAGAACAACATCCCTTTCTGTAGAACCTCTTGCTTCCTGGGGAAGAGGAAAAATCTCAGAAGCCAAATGAAGGAAAAGAACTAGGGAGGTGTCTGCTAATCCTAGACTAAGTATATGTGCCCTTTCTAAAAAAAAGTATAAAGCTACCTCACCTGAGGATATGAACTTGAAACTGGAAGTACCAGAGACCTGAGCTAGCATCAAGGAGCATAATCATCTAAGAGAAGGAATAGCCCAGTCTAGTAGTAGACTGTCAGTGAAGCATTCCCAAAAATCAATTTCAATTTGTCCGGGTCTGAGTTACTGTGCTCTGTGAGGAGCTAGTTCAGCCTAGCCATGGAGAAGCTTGGTCTATCAGTAGGACGACTTGTTCCACACAGAATTTCTTCTATCTGTGAACAGCAAAGGTCAGTCCCCAATAAAGAGAAAGAACATTGAGACCTGTAGTTCCAGAACTGTGATTTGCTTTGACCACATGTTCCCTACATATGTGAATCACTAGCATGGCACTTTTGAGTTATGACTACCATCCCCCATGGTACACATTGTGTGCACTGGTAGGAGAATGAACCCCAGATTTATGGGTGGAATATTATTTCCTTATAATTCTTGCTTTGAATTTTCTGGAGATGTTTTTGGTTAAGAGTTAGTTGAGTCATCATGGCTTATTCACATTAGTTGGAGCTCTGGAGCTATAGGGGTTAGTAGGAAGAGTCGCTCTCAGTGATTATCTTCTAGAATCCTGGGAGTAGTAATTAACTGCTACTCTTAGGAAATGCCAATTTGCCATCATAGATGCAGGTTAGGGAGAAGCGAACTGAGAATGAGAAATAGGGCCAAGAATGAGAGTAAGGGGTAGGGGAAGATATGGAGAAGGATGATGATGGTCCATACCCCTGCTACAATATATTAAGGACATAGTTTTTTTAGGCCAGGAAGGACCTGAGTGTTTTAATTATGTTTCCTCCTTTTCCTTTTCTCCTATCCCTTGTGGCAGGAGAGTACACATATCTTATTGAAAAGATACACAAATTTTACATTTCTCCAAATGCATTGAACTTAAGGCACAGATGACAATTTGCAGAGTGGTGCTGACAACTGCAAGAGAACAGAAACTGTTGGGAGAAGGAAGATAAGTTATGGACAAGTGGACATGGCCAGAATCTAGCAGTAGAGACATTGGCTGTCAAACCCATGTCTGAGGGATCCAGTGCTAAGGTAGGTTCTGTAGGAGTCACAAAAACTAGGTTGGGTTGTGCAGACAAATGGGACCAATAGGTATAGATTAGGGATATGGAAGGAGAGTATGTATGGGTAACATTCCAAAAGAAAGCTAGAGTGTTGGGGGACCAGAGGGAAGAGGGGGTATTGATAAGGCTATATTACAGTCATTTTCCTATTGATATTGTATGTTTGTTCTTTGCTAGTAAGACTCAGGTCTGAGTCACACATAAGTTCTCATCTGTTTTGTAATAAATATTTTGCACATGCTCTAGGTTTACTCTCCCAGGCTCTACTAGTATTGTCAGGCTATATTTCCAGAGGATGGCTGGAACCCTGAGGTTGTGTATGTGTATGTGTGTGTTTCTAATGCTATAGCCCATAAGTCCACACCAGTAAACTTTCCCCCTAATACTTATCAGTTAATATCAATTAGTCAACCAGACTTAGCTTTTAGAAATGAGCTTTTACACACTTACTAGCCGTGTGACCTTGGGCAAGTCACTTAACCCCAACTGCCTTTCCTCCCCCTCCAAAAAACAAAAAAAAGAAGAAGAAATGAGATTTTATTTAGGTGGTATTGTAAGATGAATTGGCACAAACATCCCCCCAAACCAGAATTGAAGGGAAAGTGGACTCAGGCTTAGAGTACATATGTCAAAAAGGTAATTCACTCTCAGGGGTTTGACCAAAACTTCTTTCTCCACTAAGCTGCCAGAAACTTGGGCTATAGGGTGTGTTTGGGGAAAACAAATACTCTGCTGTGAGGGCTGCTTTTCACCTTTGGTGTCCACCTGATCCATCTCACTCTCACCTGTGGCTCTAAGAAGCTGTAGCATGCACAGTGGTCATACCCTGGTAAACCATTTAGGTAGATGGGCTAAACCATGTTGAGCGGTCTCAAACCCATTGGTGAGTTAGGGGGTGTCTATCCTGAGCATGTGAAGACTTCCCTTGGTGGAATGGGTGGATAAGAACAATTTGTTCTAATGGCCATGAAGACTGCTGAAGCGGGTACTGTGGAAAGCTTAGAGCTTGGTTAGACATTGAAGATGCCTGTCTCAAGGCATCTTGACTCTGTCCTGCCACTGGACTATGATGACTCTGGAAGAACAGAGTGAGGCTGATAACTTCATGCAACTCTGCCACACTTAAATCCAATTTACATATGGATCAAAAGACATCACCTATACTATTTTACCATTTTTACCCATCTCTAAGCTCTGTGGCAACAGGAAAGTGAAGAAGCAACAGGTGAGGATACACTGGGAGCTGTAGTTATAACCCTGCACACAGGTGACCCAGCCCATAGGGTCGTCTTCTCACTGGAAGTAGCAGTGGGATTTGGCAGCCCCCTGGGTATCTGAGCAGCCTTTTAAAGATTGCACTACTCACTTCCTGGTGTGAGGAAGGGGTTAGAAAAGGTGCCCTAACAATTGTCTACTCATCCAACCCTAGTCTGATTACTGCAGTAGGTGGAGATCACACTCTGTGGTTGAAACACATGCAAAAAAAAATGTACAAAAACTTTTGCACTCACCATCAGTAGATGGAATGTGTACACACTTATAGAGAACACAAAATACAATAGATCTGAAAGATGGACAGCTCTTGTTGCAAGGGAATACAGCAAGTATCACATCCAAATAGCAGCCCTAAGTTAAACAAGACTGGCAAATGAAGGCCAGCTTACTGAAGTTGGAGCTGGATACACATTTTTCTGGAGTAGCCACAGTGAAGGAGAATGCTGTGAAGCTGGTGTACATTTTGTAATCAAAACTAATCTAGTCAACAAACTGGTATGCCTACTAAAAGGAGTGAATGACAGATTTGTGACAATTCGATTGTCACTTGCAGGAAAATGTCATCCCACCATCATCAGAGCATATTCTCCCACCATAACAAACCCTGATGAAGTCAAAGAAAAATTGTATGAAGATCTGGAGACCCTTATCATCAATGTGACAAAAGAGGACAAGCTTATAATTCTGGGTGATTTTAATGCTAGAATAGAGGCTCAGACTAACAAATACGTCAGGAAGTTTTTTGGAGGAATGGAGTTGGAAACAACAACAGCAATGGTCAGCAATGGTCACTACCTACTGAAGACCTGTGCATCTCATGACCTCATCACCAACACTGTCTTCCTAAATGCAATAGAACTTTGTGGATGCACCCTTGCAGCAAACATTGACATTTAATTGACTACATGATTGTAAGGAGAACAAATACATAGGATATGAGAGTAACGAAGGCAATATGTGGGTACAGAGTGATGGATTGATCATAGACTTGTCTTCTCCAAGCTAAATATTTGCATCAACAAAAGTTGCCCCAAGGCAACAGGACTACCAGAAGAATCAATGTCAACAGATTAGAATGCTTCTCTGAGCAGCAACAGTTTGTTGCTAGCTTGGAGGGAAAGTTGAATCAACACACAGTTGGCAACAGTGGAGCAGAAAAGGAGTGAGCAACATTCAGAGATTTGGCATATAGTACTGCATGTGCTCATCTGGGTCAGAAAACTTGCAAACATCAAGACTGTTTGGATGAAAAAATGATGGGAAATTTAGAAGCTGCTAAATGAAAAACAAGAACTCTACAGGGTTTACCAGCAGGATGGTTCATCCATCTCTACAAAGGCAGCATTTAATTCCATCAAAAGTGAAGTACAAGCAAAGCTTAGAGAGAGACAGGATTCTTGGATCAGTAAGAAGGCAGATGAAATTCAGTTTCATGCTAATAGTAACAATCCAAAGCACCTTTATGATGCCCTGAAAGCTATTTATGGGCCAAAGATCTATGGTGCATTTCAATTACTCATTGCCGATGGAGCCACATTCATTAGTGATAAAGAAATGACCCCAGAGAGATGGGCTGAACAATTCCATAGTGTTCTCAACAGACCCTCATCAATCAAGGCTGAAGTTGCTGACTGTTTACCTCCCGTTGAAGTCAATTCCTCCCTAGCTGAAGTTCCAACTGAAGAACTTTTGAATGCCATTAGACTCCTTTTGTGTAGCAAAGCACCTGGTGATTGTGCACTCAATGCAACCTCTGAAGCTGAGATGCAACAAAGTATGGAATAATTCTTTTCTGCTTGTGCTAATTTTGGCTTAACAATTAACACCAAGAAAACACAGGTGCTCTATCATCCAGCATCTCATCATCCATACATGGAACCATTGGTTACAGCAAATGGAGGAGTTTTGAATGCTGTGGATAAGTTCACTTACCCTGGCAGTATACTTTCTAGGGATGTACACACTGATAATGGGGTTGACACAGGCATTGCCAGAGCTAGGCCAGTGTTTGGGAGGCTCTGAAGGAAAGTGTGGGAGAGAAGAGGTATTAGACTGACTATCAAACTAAAGATCCATAGAGCTGTTTTGCTGAGCTCATTGTTGCATGCCTGTGAAACCTGGACAGTATGCCAAGACCATGCCAGGAAACTGAATACTTCCATTGAATTGTTCTAGGAAGATTTGGAAGATCACCTGGCAGGATAAGATACCAGACACTGAGGTCCTTTCTTGAACTAAACTGCCAAGCATTCAAACTCTACTGAAGAAAGTGCAACTCCACTGGGTTGGCCATGTTGTTTGAATGCCAAATATTTGCTTGCCAAAAAGACTATTTTATAAAGAATTCACACAGAGCAAGCACTCACATGGTGGTCAGAAGAAGCAATACAGAAACACTCTCAAGGTCTCTCTTAAGAACTTTGGAATTGATTGTGTGATATAGGAGACACTGGCACAGGACCACTTATCAGAGAAGGTGCTGTGCTGTATGAGAAAAGCAAAATTGAAGTAGCCCAAAAGAAATATGAGATGTGCAAATTTAGAGAATCCATCCCAAATGTTCACATGGATTATTTGTGCCTGATCTGTGGTAGAGCATTCCAAGTTTCTATTGGTCTGATCAGCCACAGTCAAATGCATTGTAACTTAACTCTAACATAGTGATGTCATTTTGATCCTTTTCAAGAATGAAGGACAACCAACCAGTCAAATTACCTTGGGTTCTAAATTGGCTTGCTATTTTTATGTAAGACTAACAGGATATGATGGAATATACATTTGTTTAATATCTTCAACTGATTGTTTCCATAGAGGTATTCTCACTTGATAAAGGTAGCATCTTATTGGTTCCTTCAGTTAGGGAGAGGATAATTGATTGGTTGATTGAATCGTTACACACCCTTACAAATACATTTTATGTTAAAATGTTTGTGGATTGCCACCACTTCTAGACCTAGTAGATTCTTAATAGACCTTAAAATAAAAATTTTAAAAAAGTTAGTTGAATTAATTTGTAAGGTTCTGTAAAGATTCACTTGCCATGGATCATTTATGATAATTTAAGACATTACATCAATCAGAAATAAACTCTCATGCTTGTGTAAAAAAATATTCTGCATTTTTTCAGCTTTTTAAACTTACTTTTAACCTTTTCAACCTTAAAATGATGTTTAGAAGTCATTTAGTACCGTAAAATTTTAATATTTGATATCCTTTTCATCTAGTATTTTAATTTCCTATGACAGAAGTCTCATTTCATTTCTAGTTACAAATGATGCTTGTGCAGCAGCAAATTCTGAAGCTTTGGAATGAATAGCTTTTGGAGAGATTTGCCGGCCTGCCCTTGGATAGTGGAATGAATGGTTTTTCTTCAGCTTCAGACTAAAAATTTCAACTCCTTTGGGGCTCTCTCTTCTGTACTAAGAGGTTTCCACCATTCCTTCATTTTGCATTTTTGTTTCCTCTTTATAAATCAAATCACATGTTTTCCCCTAAAGCAAAACCTCAGTTTTGAAGGTGGAATAAAGCTTTAGTTTAGCACAAAACTTTGAAATTTAAATCAGAGCATTAAAAAGAAAGTGTGAGCATTCCATTTAAATAAAGTGCCCTTGGTACTCTTAAAACACCGGCCAGACCATATTTTCTGGATGATTCTGACTGTAATTTTCCATCTCAATTTACATTGTTATTTAAATGAGTCCATCATGATTTTCAACAGAAATAAATGAAAAAGGCCACTTATGAAAACTAAGAGGAAATCCACATTCACATTCCAGTATCTACATTCCAGTATTCCTTATTAAGTGATTACAAGAACAGTTTTCTCCCTTTCAAGTCTGCAGAAGAATTTGAGTCACCACTGGAATGAATGTGGTAACAGAAGTAACTCTGACAACAGTGCCCTCCATCAGGGAGCTGAGCATGTGGAAGGCTCTGCTGTCTGGACTCCAGTTTAGATGCAGTTTGATTTTAGTTGTTTGTCTATATTCCAGAAAACTCAAAAGATCAAAGGAAGTCAGAAGTCATAGTGATTAGCTCTGGTCTGGTCAAAGACTAGATTTATATCTAAAAGTAACTAATGTTTCACAGATGGCTTTCTTTGTGTTTCAACAGAGAGGCTCTAGATCAGCTAATGAAGGATTAGGGCCAGCTGCAGACAGAGTTTCTCTTCCTCTCTCCTCCCCCAAATACTCCCTTTACTAGGTGAGCCTGGAGTGTCTAAAACATATGTAGATGGCTAAAAGAACCATTTGATTTGATCCCATCCGTCTTGCTTCCTCATAGGGCCGTAATAAGGCTGCAAATGCCTCTGTAGCTCTGGCT
The DNA here is from genome assembly GCF_028583685.1 of Petaurus breviceps papuanus. Lineage (NCBI taxonomy): Eukaryota > Metazoa > Chordata > Mammalia > Diprotodontia > Petauridae > Petaurus > Petaurus breviceps. The sequence continues at coordinate 3,970,085 of NW_027187358.1, read as the reverse complement.
CCAGAACTGACCACTTGTTTACATAGTGGCTCAAGTATACAGGTCTTTGGAGCTGCTAGGTTGAATTCTAGCCCTTGAAGCTCATTCACAAATTCTCTAAGAGTTTTTTTTGGGGGAAGGGTAGATTTTTGAGCAATTTGGAAAAAAGCGAGAGGCAGTGGAGGAATGAGTACTGGACTTGGGAGTCAGGTAACTTGGGATTGAGCCCTGGTTAGGATGTTTACTGGCTGTGAGCCCCAGTTTTCTCATCTGTAAAATGGAGGTAATAATGCTGTTATTATTTATCTCACAGGGTTGTTTTGAGGAAAGGGATTTACAAATGCTTATAGCAGATGAGTGCTATGATTTAGAGCCTTAAATTCCGTCATTAGTTCATTAATTTATTAATTACTGAGCACCTACTATGTGCTCCAGCATATACTTACCCAAACCTTTTCAATTCTCCTTTCATTTCACTTGTCCCTGAAATTAAGATAATGCTAAGAGCCAGTTCAAAATTCTTTGCACCTCAGAAATCATCAAACAGTACAAATCAGGGATTGATTTATTGTTTTGGATAAAATGTTAATAATACATATTAAACTTACAAGTGTGTCCAAACACTTATTAGCATATTTGTTCCTGCAATCGTCTCCCCTCTATTGAATCTTCAATTTCTCTCTATTTACTGGATCCTTTCTTGCTGCTTAATGTTATGTCTAAATCTCCTCAATCCTTTAAAAACCCCCACTAGACACTACTGTCCCCTTAACTTACCATCCTTTAGTTTTCTTCCCTTTCTCAAGTTATTTGGAAAAGCTACCCACAGCCATTGCCTTCACTTCCTCTCCTTTGTCTCTCCTCTGATGCCTTTGCCATCTGGTTTCTGATTTCATTATTCACCTGAACCTTTCTCTCCAAATGCCAATTATCTTTTGCCTTCCAGACTTCACAAAGTTTTCTAAATGCTCAAATTTCTTGACGACTGTGCAGAATTTGACAGTCACCCTCTCTTCTTGAATACTCTCTCCTCCCTGGTGACATGACACTGCTCTTAGTTCTCCTACCTGTCTAAGCACTCCTCAGTCTCCTTTGCTGGATCCTTATCCATATCCCATCTAACTGTGGGTGCCAGGAATGTTCTGGAGTCAGTTTATGCTGGCTCCCAAGAGCTAATTATTAAAATTTCAGTGCCCTCTCTTTTGGAGAGCTGGTTGTTAAGCATTTATCAGAGCATATATAGTCTAGGCTCTGTCATAGACCCTCTTCTCCCTTCCCCTCCCCTCCTCTCCCCTCCACTCCCCTCTCCTCCCTCCCCACCCCCCTCCACACATTTTCCAGGGACCTCATCCCATCCCATGGGTTTACCTATTATTTATATGTAGCTGATTCCAAGGTCTGTCACCAGAGAGGAGAGAGTATCCGGGAAGAAAGGGTGGTTAACAGTTTCAACTGATGCATAGAGGTCAAGAAAGATAAAAATTCTGTGAAGTTTGGCAGTGCTAAACCAAGTCTCTCTCCTGAGCTCCAATACTACATTACCAACTGCCTATTAGGCATTTTGAATTGTATGTTTCAATGATATCGAAAACTCAACATGTCCCAAAGAGAACTCATTATTCCCCCTCCCCCAAATCTATCCTTTTCCTGGACTTTCCCTATTTCTGTTAAGTGTATTGCTGTTTTTCAAGTCATCTAGGTCTACAACCTTGGTGTCATTCTTGATTCCTCCCTCTCACTAATACCACATATCTAATCAATTACCAGATCTGCTCATTTCTATCATCTGCCCAACATCTTTCAAATCCATCACCTTTTTTTTTCCACTCATGTAACTAACACCCTCGCTCAGGCCCCTATCATCTCTTACCCATTGTAAATGCTTTCTAATTAGTCTTCCTGGCTCAAATTTCTCCCTACTCAACTTGCCAAAGTGATTTACTTAAAGAGTAATCCTGACCATGTCATTCCTCTACTTAGTAAATGTCAGTGATTTTTACTAGCCCTAAGATTAAATATAAATTCCTGTGCTTGGCATTTAAAGCCTTTTGTAATCAGGCTCACATCTAACTTCCCACCCTTATTACATATTACTCTGCTTCACACACTCTGTGGTCCAGCCAAACTGGTTCACAGTTGTTCTTCCCTCACAGTGCTCAAACTTCAGTCTTTGCCTTTGTACTGACTGTCTCCCATGTCTGGAATGAATTATCTCAATTAGTTTTCTTCAAGGTGCAGTGCAAACACTACCTTTTGTATGAAGACTTTACTATCTCCACTGCTACTCTCCCTTCCCCACTTATAACACATTGTATCTATCTCTTACAGGGGTGGGAAACCTGAGGCCTAAAAGGATTTGTTCTGTGAAGTTTCGATGGTCAAAGGGCTGTACTTGAGGAGCTAGAGGGCCACATGTGGCCTTGAGGCTACAGGTTGCCCACCCCTGCAAAATGTAAGCTCCTGGGGCGGCCAGGTAGCACAGTGAGTAAGAGCACTGGCTCCAGTGTCAGGATGACCTGGAGATCAAATTCCAGGCTCAGACACTTAGCACCCACCCAGAAACACCTGGCTGTGTAACCTTGAGCAAGTTACTTAACCCCGATTGCTTAAAAAAAAAAAAGTAAGCTCCTTGAGGGCAGAGCTTTTTCTTGGTATCCCTAGCACTTAGGATATTGAGGGCCTCACACCCCTCTTGGGAATTCACAAAAATAATTCTCTATGTGATTTGTGCCCCTCTAAGCTTGGAATTTTCTCTAGGCACAACTGAATTTGGCTTTCTAGCTTTCACCTAGGTGTCCTCATTTCCCATGCAAGGGCTAAGCTAATAAGCCTGAAACAATCTCATTTCACAAAACAAAAACATATAATACCCAAGTTCATAGTCAGTTATTATTTTCCCCTCTAATAAATCCCAATTTCTTTAGGTCCCTACATAGTTGCTCACTCTGGTGCTGAGACTTTCCAAATGGGGGGAAATTGATTTTATTGTAGAACTGATCTCCATCGCATGGATCTGTATATGAGGCTATATGAGTCACAGGATAGGTGATTGGCAAGGTCCAGGTTTGCTCCTCCTCCTTGTGGTTTCATGCCTTCTTATTCTCTGGTCTTGGCTCCTGAGTTTGGTCCAGGAACCCTTCCATTGTTCTGCCCTGCTTCCAGCTCAAGTTCCTGCAGATCCATTCATTTATCTTGATCCCAGAACTCCTTGACACTCTATTGCTGTTTATGCCCAGGGGGTGCTGGGCTCCATTCCACTGCTCAACTCCTATTTATGCCCAGTTTCTCCTGCTGCTACTGCTGGGCCATTTTCTCTTCATTTCTGCTGACTAGGCTCTAGTTCCTGAGGATTATGTCATAGCTCTTTTAGAATTAGCCAGTCTGGGCCTAACATGCCTTAGGGTAAACGAACAGTTTTCCAGTTCTTTTTGTTGATCATGTTTATAGCTGTACCTGAGGGGAAATAAAAAAGCCTTATTCAGTCAGCTCTGGAGACCTCTTCTTGCCTAGAAGGTTCACACTCTCTATCCTAACTATTTAGGGTGACTTGGTTCTATTTTCTTCTTCCTAGCCTCAACTAAAGCTGGAATGAATGAGATGGACTGGGCAAACAATGGAGGTCATAATAAATGAAAAAGTAGTTTTAGTGTGAGTGGGAAAAGTAAAGGACAGAAGTGCAAGACTGTGATTTAGAGAATGTAGTATCAAAGTTCCAGTGAAAGTAGCACAAAGGTTAAAAAATATAGTGGTCTAATAAGTGACCACGCTAGTGTGTGTTTGACATGGATTGTAAGCAGTCATTGCAGTTAAAGACATTAAGAAATTAAAAGGTAGGGGCAGCTAGGTGGCGCAGTGAATAGAGTACCGGCTCTGGAGTCAGCAGGACCTGAGTTCAAATCCGGCCTCAGACACTCAACACAAAAAAACTAGCCGTGTGATCTTGGGCAAGTCCCTTAACCCCAATTGCCCTCCAAAAAAAAAAAAGGAAAACAAAAAAAAAGAAATTAAAAGGTAGGATTGTTACAATGGTCATTGATAAGGATGTTGTAGTGTTATGACAGGAGATGAGAGGAAGGGTATACTGAGTAAGTTATTAGGTCATGGATAGTTATGAGAATGATGTGAAGGTTGGTAAAAAGACAAGAAAAGTGATACTTTAAACCAGGTGTGGGAAACCTGTGGCCCTGGTAGCTCTCTAGGTCCTCAAGTACAGCCCTTTGACTGAGTCCAAGTTTTACAGAACAAATCCTTTTAAGGGGTAGGTTCCGCACCCCTGCTAAACTATTCCAGAGCAAGAAATGCTATCTCTTAGAAGTTCAAGGGAGGCGTTCTAGGAGGGGGGAACCTATGGCCTTGAGGCCACATGTGGTCCTTTAGGTCCTCCTGTTTGGCGCTTTGACTGAATCCAAGCTTCATAGTACAAATCCCCTTCATAAAAAGATTTGTTATGTAAAATTCAGCCTTAGTCAGAAGGTCACACCCATGCCCAGTCGTTAGGCTGTTTCTTCTCTAATGACTCAAGCACCTAGTCTGGCATATTTTGTCCAACGTTAACTGCCAGGGATTAATTTTCCAGTTCCATTTAATCATTTTACATTGATTAGTTTTTATAAAAGGATATTTACTTTGAAGATATAGCAAGAATAGAATTAAAATATGTTCTCTCAATACCTGGGGCACACTCTCCTTTATACCATCTTTGTCCTTAGGGAGAGTGGGCTCTAACTGAATGTAGTTTTTAGGTAGCATTGGTCTCCCCAAATTCCTGTCAAAATGTGGCAGATCTGTTGGACTGGGTCCCAAAGGTCATTCCTTGCTCCTAAGAACCCTGACTAGGTTACCTAGCATGCACTCCAATCCCAGATCTCCAGGCTTTCTCTCTTGATCTTTCAAAGTTTGCAAGGGCATTGCCATTTCTAATCTCCTTAACCCAGAAGCAGGAAAGAGTGAAAATAACAGAAACCAGGATAATGACTAGGCCATATGCTCTTGGCTTTTATGCCTGACTCTAGTGAGAGAGGGCCTGAGGTCCCTCCCATACCTGGAAGTTGGCAACAGTTTGTCCTTCTCCAATGCTAGAAAATTCAGGAAATGCCCTTGCTAAGAGCCAAGTATCTTTTAAATATACCTCAATTCTGTATCTATAGTCAATCAAAGAGGCTCTTCTTAATCACAAGGCTTGCAGACTGGCAAGCAGTTACAGAATGACATATTACATATTCTCATACCTTTAACGAAGCTGGTTCCTTAGCCTTTTCCACTTGGGGGATTGCATCAGCTGAGCACACATGTGTCTACTCACCAACCCTCCACCCACCCCAGTCCATTACACAATGATGGACAAAGAACGGCATACATGGATCCAAAGATGAAAGGGCATTGAAAAATGAATCTGAGAAATGATATTCAAGTGATAGGATCAAGCAAGGAGTGTACCTAACCTTCCTCTTGGCTTTATCAATTTAAGGAATGGGTAAAGTGGCTTCTAGTGGAAAAGATTGCAAGGGATGTGGTAGAACTTTCCAAGAAGTTATAGTGAAATGTGATGGAAGACCCAGGTAGGAGTGGGATTTGGGTGGAATAGGGAAGGAGCCATGTGGTCTAGTTGCTAGCCTGTACAGAGACTAGATCTCCAGACTCTGAGAACCAGCACAATGGGTAGTAGGTAGATTCGGATGGATACTGTGTAGGTAGAACCCAACTTAAAATAGAATTCAGTGTACTGGTGTTTTAAAAACCAAATCTTGGTGGCGGCTAGGTGGCGCAATGAATAGAGAGCACTGGCCCTGGAGTCAGGAGAACCTGAGTTCAAATCCAGCCTCAGACACTTAACACAAAACTAGCTGTGTGACCTTGGGCAAGTCACTTAACCCCAACTGCCCTACCTTCCCCCCTTCAAAAAGGAAAACAAACAAACAAATAAATAAAAACAGGGCAGGTAAGTGGCACAGTGAATATAGAACACAGGCCCTGGAGTCAGGAGGACCTGAGTTCAAATGTGGCCTCAGACACTTAACACACAAAAAAACCTAGCCATGTGACCTTGAGCAAGTCACTTAACTCCAATTGCCCTCCCAAAAGCAAAAAAACGAAAAAACAACAAAAAAACAAAAAACCAAGTCTTGTCTCCAGGGTTGCTGCTGTTGCTGCTTCCTTTGATTTTTAGTCTCTGGGTGGGAGGACTGGGGAGCTGGGTCAGGGTAGCCTTTGTGAAATCTTTGTCCTCAGGCATGCCACCACTGTTCCCCTGAAAACCCCATCCTTGTGTCTGTCCTCTCTGCTCTTTTTGCTAGCTCATCTACTTTCTCAGGTTTGCACCTCTTCCCTCAGCTAGCCCAGGGCATTGTGTTTTATCTTCTGCAAAAAGACAGCCCTTTTCTTTCCGGTTCTCTCACAGCCACATCCTCCTGCCCTCTAATCATCTCTCAGGTTCTCCTCTGAACTCTCTCCAAGTACTCCAAGTCTTTGGTAAATGGTGGGGCAGAGCAGGGGGCCCAGGACTATAATAAAAAAAGCCTGACCAGTGTGGAGTCTAATGAGATGATGAGCTCATTGCAGAGGGCCTGAAGTGCTACTTCAGTCATTTTAATCTTGTTTTCAATTCAATGATCCCCTCCATTTTTTGCTTGTTTGACCCCAAGCCCTGCTTTTCCTTGCTTGTTGTTTTTAGCACCATATATGGTTAGCATGTTTTTCCTCCCAGAGGGTATAGGCAGAACCAATTCAGGACATAGCTGTGAAGTCAGTGTAGTCTGCCTTCAGGGCTTCCTGATTTTGTGTCATGTATTTTTTTAACCCCTTGTGATGCCGATTCCCTTGTTCTAAGATTTCCAGTGCCTTCTTGCTCTCTCTTCACCACCAAACAAAACCTGGTCACAGGAGCTAATAAACTCATTTATACCTGGATGTAAGTGACAGATAAGTCGTTGCTTCCCCTTCTCCCCACCCCCACCCCCACCCCTCACACTCAGGAGATGTTTGTATTTTAATAGAGATCAAAGTATTAAATTGAGCAGGGATTCTTAACCTGGGGCCTGGGTGAACTTAAAAAAAAATTTTTAACTGTATTTCAACAGAATTAGTTTTCTTTGTAATCCTATGTATTTTATTCATTTAAAAATACTATTCTGAAAATTCTAGCTCTTGGCACTGGCACCTGGTAGACCTTTATAAATGTTGATTGATTGGGTAGAGGTCCATAGGTTTCACTAAAGGCTCCATGACACCTAAAAATGTTAAGAATTCCTGAGTGAACGGGACAGAATTTCAGAGACTGATGAGGAGATAGGAGAGAATCTGGGGAAGACCCTCTCTGGAATTTCTGGAATCATCCTTTGAGGGAGGAACCCTACTCCATCTATGCCTAGGGCTGGCCCTGTGATTATGGAATTCCATTCTCTGCAAACTGTCCTTCCCTTAAGAATATTCAGGTTCAGCCTCCCCTCTCTCCTTGGCTGCCCAGACCAAATGACCTCAAGGAAGCAGAGTAAGCTCACCCTTCTAGGTCATCTGGTTGTGCATTTATTCTGAGGTTACTTAACGATTTCACCTGAGGTTGAAGTCTGGGTGGAACTGGTTGGGAGAAGGTTAGGGAAGAGGGAAATTTGGGGATGGTAAAGTCTAGGATGGAATGATTTTAATCTATGGCCAGGAAGGCACAATTTAATGCATTGTTTTCCACACACAATATGTGTTTCTGACCTAACTACATAACTATTTTCTTCAACAACACAGAGAAGGATGAAGTTCTTATTTTTAGAAAGTGCACTCTTTTAAATAAAGGATTTATTTTTTCCTATATTTTGTCAGATTAATTTTGCAGCCATGTCAGAAAAAAAAGCTGTGGATAGTTTAGCACTTCTCAAAGCAGCTTCCTCTTGAGATGAGCAATTCTCATAGTTTATAGATTTAGGACCCTGATTTAGCCCAGCCTGAGCCAGACCTGGCCCGCTTTATGTCTTTTGGCTCTTCCTCTTTGCAGAGGGAGCTGACAGTGAATAGAGCTCTGGATTTGGAATCAAAAAGACCTGAGTTCAAATGTGCCCTTAGTCACTTACTAGCTATATGACCCTGGATAAGTCACTTAACTTAATAGCACCTAACCTGCAGGTATTTGTGAAAATCAAATGAGATGATATTTGTATAGTGCCTGGAATACAGTAGGTGTTCTATAAATGTTTAGTCCTTTCTCTATACTTTGTGGATGTGCTGATGTTCTCACATTAGTCTGGGTAATGGTCTTAAGGTATGTGTGATGGACCTTTTGAACAATCTGGTGAAATCAATGCCTAATTATGACTGGTATGGTACCTGTACCCTGTCCATAAAGATGTCCAGGGATGAACATGACTAAGAAGGAGCCTGAGCCAAACATATCATGAAGAAAGCTTAGGGCTAGAGGACCCTAAAAGGTCCTTAGTCTAAATATAGGTAGGAATTCTCAGAATAATGTCTGTGGCTTACCTTCAATTGAGTAAAACTCTAAATTTCAGCTAGAGGTTAGTGAAAATAAAGGTAAAACTTTGTTTTCCCATCCAAGTTCTGGACTCTCTAAAATCTTTTCACCAATCAGTTTTAGAACCCTTGCCCTAAGGGTAGAACTTGCATCCTTCAATCAAATCTTATGGCTCAGGCCCCCATCCTATTTAGGAAAACTATTCCCCTTTATGTGGCATGACTGTCTTCCATACAAGTTCACTTACATGACATACAATATAACATAGGCATGTATAGAATCTAGGTAAAGGGTGCCCATGCCCCTATATGACTATGCTATATGAACTTAAATCAGAAGAGGTTGAAATCACTATTCCTCCAACGTACCTTCTCAGCCTATTTCTTCACCATTCCCCAGATGTAGCCAGGGCAAAACCCGAGATGTTTATATCTCATTACATGCAGAGCTCTGAAGAAAGAAAGAAAGAAAGAAAGAAAGAAAGAAAGAAAGAAAGAAAGAAAGAAAGAAAGAAAGAAAGAAAGAAAGAAAGAAAGAAAGAAAGAAAGAAAGGAAAGAAGGAAAGAAAAAGAAAGAAAGGAAGAAAGAAAGAAAAAGAAAGAAAAGAAGAAAGAAAGGAAGAAAGAAAGGAAAGGAAAGGAAAGGAAAGGAAAGGAAAGGAAAGGAAAGGAAAGGAAAGGAAAGGAAAGGAAAGGAAAGGAAAGGAAAGGAAAGGAAAAAACAAAACCGTGGTAATTCAGATTTGTAATGATATTCTGCTAGTCTCCTCTGAAGGCAACACAGGCTACCCAAGCAAGACATATAGCTTATGGTGCTGTTCTCACTTTGAGGTAGCCATGACCCTACTTGTTGTAAACTGAGATGTAAACTGACGACATAGTCCTGCTAATGTGGCTATAGAATGGAGAGGGATGGGTTGGCCACAAGCAGAAGAGATGAACAAGTGAAAAAGATATTTCCCCAGTTTCCATCATTTCTTCCCCACATTCAGACTCAGTTGCTTTTTAAGTCCTCCAGCTTCAGCTTTCTTCATAACATGCTTGACTTGGGGGTGCTTCTTGTTCATCCCTCGACTTCTGTATGGCTGGGGCACAGGTGCTGCCTCAGTCATAGTTAGGCAGGAAGGCAGTCCAGGGCATAGAACTTGGAGTCAGGAAGACCTGAGTTCAAATCCTTCATCAGACACTTACTGGCCGTGTGATCTAAGGCAAGTCATTTAACCTCTCATGATCTTAATACTAATTTCTAAAATGGGGATAATAGCCCCTTCCTCACAGGTTGTGAGAATCAAATGAGATCATATGTAAAGTTTTTACAGGTTTTATTGATGACTTTTGATTCTGACTTCTCAGAGCTCTGACCTCCCTTCAGGGTAAGAAGGTCAAATCATCTGCCGATTTGGAGCCTGGGACACAACTATTGCAGCCTACTGGTAAGGTCAGGACAATTTTGTTTTCTTTCAGCTAGCGAAACTTCCACTTCCTCCTCTTTTTCCTCTTTGAATCCCTGTGATTAGAGACAAAACAAGCAAACAAAACAACCACCAAACTCCCTTCCCTTGCTTCCTTTTCTTTATCTACTTTGCCTGTTATTCCCTGTGTTCTTATTCCACTTGACTCTCTCCCTCCGTTGAGACCTCTGGAATCAATACTAAAATTATTGTTAACAAACTGCTCTTCCCTTAGACCTTTTCCTCCCACACTTCTTCCATATTTTGAGATCATAGAGATCTAATGACTCAGAAGACATTACATCCCTCTCCAGCACTTAATTCAGTTTCTCTGAATTTTCCTCTTTTGCTACCTCCCACCATGCTGGACCAGGAAGTGTAGTCATACTCATAGTTTCTTACCCTCCTCTTACCACCATTACTTAGTAACCTTTCTTCCTGCTAAGCCCATTCCATCCAGTTGCCACCTCTTGTTGTAAGGATAAATGAAATATTTGTAAAAAGTTCTTAGCACAGTGGCCGGCACATAGTAGGTGCTATGTAAGTGCTTATCCTCTTTTCTTCTCCTTTCCCATATTACTCATTCAGGTCCTGATGATAGTTAGCTACTGGCTACTAGGTTATTCTTTCTATTTTTCAAGGAGTTTTCTACCTGAATGACAGTCTTTCTCTCCTGTCTCCAACACCTACCCTTCTACTTTGGGACTTGTATACCATATAACACATATTATAATATATAGGTAATAGTATATAAGTAATGCAACATATAATATAATATATATTGTATATATAAAATATATGTCAGTGTTCTCTCATCAACCTCTGCTTCCCACTTCCTCAACTTCCTCAATTCTGATGACCTCTTTACCACACCCACAAGCAGAGATGGTCAGACCCTTGATCTTATCATCACCTGCAAGTTAGATAGGTGGCACAGGGGACAGAACTCAGGACTTGGAGTCAGGAATACTTGAGTTCAAATTTGGCCTCAGACCCTTATTAGCTGTGTGACCCTGGGCAAGTCACTTAACTTTAGTCTGCTTCGGTTTCCTCAAGTGTAAAATGATAAATACACCTAACTCCCAGGGTTGTTATGAGGATCAACTGAGAGAATATTTTAAAAATACTTAGCACAGTGACTGGCATATAGTGAATGGTATATAAATGCTTGTTTTCTTCCTTCTTTCTACTTCCATGATCAAGAACTCTGAAATTCCTCTCTGATTGTATCCCCTTATTCTTCTGCCTTAAGTATATTTTTTATCTTTACTACAACCTCAAGTGACTATGCCTCTCTCTAATGTCCTAAATCCATCACTCCTATTCTTGCCACATTTTCTACCATTTGTAATTTTGGCATTATAACTAACAAGTTCCATTTTTCTTTGTCCTCTAACTTCTAATCTCTTACCACTTTGTCACATCAATGTTCATCCATTTCCTTTCTAAAAATTCTTTTTTGTTCTCAACTTAAATATAAAAAAGAACATTTCCATATATACACAGAGCACAAAAGAGAATTATATATAAAATCTTCTGTCTCCATTTAATACCACTTGCTTTAAATATGTGTGTATATATATATATATACATATATATTCCATACATTACTTTAAAAACTGACCTACTTGTCGGTGCTTCCTTATGAATTTTCTTCTGTTCTCTTCTGAGCATTTTTAAAGTTTCAGTGACTCTTTTTTGGGACATCACTATTACCAACCTCTTCATTCCCACCCCCAATTAAAAAGTGAGAGAAAGAAAGAAATGTGCTGCAATAATATCCCATTACATTTATATACCACAGTTTGTTCAGCCATTTTCCAATCGTCTAAGTGGTAATCTAAGGAAACCCATTAGATTTTAGTTCATGTCCCCCCACTTTTAGTTTCCATTTAATATATTTATACACCAAACTCTCTCTCTCTCTCTCTCTCTCTCTCTCTCTCTCTCATCCCCTCTACTCCATTTTTCTGTTTCAGTTAAGAATTAGGATCATCCAATGCCCTCCTTCCCCACCCTTTCCTCCATTTCTTTATGTTATTCTTCTCGTGTACTTCAAATATGAGAAATACCAAGTTCTACTCCCCTTATTTCCTTTCTACACTCATATATTCCTCCTTTTACTTTTTTTGCCTCATTAAATTCTCAGAACAGAACCAATCTACTCCATGACTTTTGTTTTCCTTATTTAACTCCCTCAATATTCTTCAAAGACGTTAAAATTCTGAAGAGCTACTTGTGTAACCCAACCTTTGAGCATTCCCAGTTTGTCTGACATGGAGCTTGCTGAGTCACCTACCACATGGGTGGGAGTAGCTTCCTAGGCTGACTGTCATTTTCTTTAAAAGTAAAGCCATGGAGCTGTTAGTAATCTTTTTGGCTGTGCTTTTAGCTGCTGCACCCAGTATGGATGCCATGAACTGAACTGGTGAGAGGAGAGGGACTTGCCTTTCCCCACTTACCTTTTCTGTTTTCTGTGGCCCCAGTATGGGGTGTTCAGCAAGGCCTAGCTATTCTGGTGTGAGGACTTGCTGAGCCCTTTTCAGGACTTCTCATCTACCTTTAGTATCCACCTGTCACCCAACCCTCACCTGTGGCTCCAAGAAGCTGTAGTGTGAGCAGTGGTCACACTCTGATAAAACCATCTCTGCTGATGGGCTAAACCAGATTGAAGATAACTGGCAGATCTCAAACTGATTAGTGAATTAGGAGGGTGTCTACCCCAAGCATGTGAAGACTGAAGTTTGGTGGATGAGAACAATTTATTCCAATGGACATGTAGGTAGCTGAAGCAGGCACTGTGGAGTACTCAGATCTTGGTCAGACATTGAAGATGCCAAGGTACTCCACTGTACTCCAGGCCATCATTAACTGCAACTCTCTAGCACTGTCAATGTCTCTACCCTAAGGCTTTCTCTGGAGGAATCCTCCCCTCTTGCTGCCTATAATCACAAAACCTTGTAGATTAAAAGCATCTCTGGCCAATCTCAGGTCATGCTAAGGAGTTTACACAGTGCTGGTGCTGGCTTTGCTGGTGACCCTGTTTCCTATTCCTCTTAGGTCTCTGACTGACTTCATGTGGAGTTCTGGGGTGGAAGAAGTCAATAATTTAGTTTCTCATTGGATTTCTTGACTTTTATTTGATCTGGTGTGAACTTCTTAGTTTTACTAGAGTAGTTTTGTGGGAGATGATTGGTCTGTTTTTTGTTAAGGCAACCATCTTGTCCAGAAGCCTCATGCATCTCTTTTTGCAGCCTGGTTTACCCTTCACCTGCTCCTCACCCCCAACATGTGTCTCCTCCATTCCTATTGCTCCTGAATAGTCCTGGAAGAAGTCCTATAACTGGTGACTGGATATGCCGCAAATGTATGTTATCTAATCTCAAATGAGATCTCATGGCATTAATTTTCCACCTCCTGGACTGACTATCACATTCCCCAAAGCATCTGTTCCAAACTTTTTCCCTCAACTTTCTTCCACCATTCCTGCCCTCTTTCTCAGCAGATACCCTGGACTCATATTTACTAAGAAAACTGAGACCATCCATCCTGGGCTCTCTCTTTTCCCCAGTTCTATAACATCATTTCTCCTCCAATGCTCTAATCTCTAAGGAGAAAATACTCTTTTTCCTTACTAAGGCCAATCTTTCTACTTCTGCCCTCAATACAATCATAGCCTGTCTCCTTCTAGAAACTGCTCCTTTAATAGCCTTTTCTAGTCTTCAGTCTCTATTTAATTCCTGTTGCCTACAGAGACCCAACTATCCCTCATCTTTAAAACACTTTCACTTGATTCTACCCTGAATCTATTGTTTTATATGTCTCCTCTCTTTCATCACTCAAACTTCTTTAAAAAAAAAAAAAGATACTGGGCGGCTAGGTGGCGCAGTGAATAGAGCACCGGCCCTGGAGTCAGGAGGACCTGAGTTCAAATCTGGCCTCAGACACTTAACACAAAAACTAGCCGTGTGACCTTGGGCAAATCACTTAACCCCAACTGCCCTCCCAAAAAAATAAAAGATACTTATACTCATTGCCGTCCCTTTATCACCTTCCCCTTACTTCTCATCTCCTTGTAATCTGACTCCTATCCCCATTACTCAACAGAAATCACTTTCTCCAAGGTTACCAACAAATTTTAAACTGATAAATTCAAAGTCCTTTTCTCACTTCTCATTCTTCTTGACCTCTCTGCAACATGCGATACTGGTTGGTCATTCCCTGCTTCTGGAGGCTTTCCTACCTGGGTTTTCATGACGTTGTTCTCCCCTGGTTCAACTCTTAGTTGTCTGACTGCTTCTTCTTAGTGTCTTCTGCTGGATCTATGCGCCCCTCCCCCCCCCATGGGTGCTTCATCCAAAAAATTTCTTTCTTGGCTGCTCCCCTCTTCTTTCTCAGCACTCTTGGTGTTGGTTACTCATCAGCTCCCACAGGTTCAGGTAGCATTTTGACACAGATGTAGCCCAAAGTCACATATCCAGCCTTAGTTTCTCTCCTGAGCTCTAGTCCTGCATCACAAGTTGCCTGTTGAATATCTCTACCTGAATGTCTCATAGGCATCTCAAACTTAACATATCCAAAATGGAACTCATTATCTTGTTTCCTATATCAGTAAAATATAAGCTTTTTGAGGGTAGGAATTGTCTTACTTTTGTATTTGAATATCAGTACCTAGTACAGTATCTGGTATATATTAGACAATAAAGTACTGTTGATGGATTGACTAAACCTACCAAATCTTCCTAACTTCCCTATTTCTGGTAAGGGAACCATTAAGATTCACAACCTTGGAGTTATATTCAACTATTTTCTTTTTTGCTTTTTGGAGGGCAATTGGGGTTAAGTGACTTGCCCAAGGTCAAAGGCTAGTTTTTATGTTAAGTGTCTGAGGTCAGATTTGAACTCAGGTCCTCATGACTCCAGGGCTGGTGCTCTATTCACTGTACCACCTAGCCACCCCTATATTCAACTCTTCTATTACCCTCAATAATCAATTGCCAACTTATCAACTATAGTACCACAAAAGCTCTTGCATCCATTTTTTTTCCCATTCATGGTGTTAACTGTTTAGTTGAGGTGGCTGATTCACAGGTCTATATATCTAGTTCTAGTACCTCTTTTGATTTTCAGTACTGCATTATCAGCTACCTAGTGGGCATTTTAAATTGGATATCTCAAAGATCTCAAGCTCAGCACCTTCAAAACTGAACCCATTATCTTTCCTCCCAAAACCTACCTCTTTTCTATGCTTTCCTATTTCTATCAAGGACAGCATCATATCCCTGTACCCTAGGTTCAAACCTCTGTGTCATTATCCTTGGATACTTCACTCTCACTCACCCCACATATATAATCAGTTGTCAGATCTGCTATTTCTACCATCAGCCCAATGTCTCTCCCATTCATACCTTTTTTTCTCACTTATATAGCCAATAATTTCAACTCAATCCCTCATCACTTCCCACCTAGACCAGCTATTGCATTAGTCTCCTAATTGGTTTCTAGCCTCTTTCTTCTTTAATTCATCATCCATATTGTTGTCGTTCAGTTGTTTTCCAGTTGTGTCTGACTCTTTGTGATATCATTTGGGGTTTTCTTGGCAAAGATACTGGAGTAATTCATCATTTCCTTTTCCAGCTTATTTTACAAATGAGAAAATTAAGGCAGAGTTAAGTGACTTGCCCAGGGTCACACAACTAGTAAATATCTGAGGCCAGATGTGAACTCAGAAAGATGAGTCTTCCCAACTCCAGGCCTAGCACTCTATCCACTCTGCCACCTAGAGACCCCATTATCATCCATACATCTGTTGAATCAATATCCCTAAAGCCTAGATCTGACCTCACAATGCAGAGAGACTCTGTGACTCCCTCTTGCCTTTAGGAGAAAATACACCTCGTCTGTTTGATATAAAGCCTTCACAACCTAGTGTCACTTTATCTTTCCTGACATTTCACATTACTCTCCTTCACTCATTCTGTTTCATCAAATGTCCTGCTGTCAAATCACTGTATGTGATATTTCCATCTCCACCCCCATGCCACATTCTGGGCTGTCCCCCATGCTGGAATGCTTTCCTTTCTCACCTCTATCCCTTGGCATCCCTGGCTCAGTTTCAGGCTAATCTCAAGCATCACCTCATACAGGAAACCTTTCATGATCCCCCAAGTTGGTACTTCAGCACCCTCTTGAAATTATTTTGTATTTATTCATAGGACTGAAGATTTAGAGCTGGAAGGGACTTTAGAGACCATCTAATTCAATCTCTCATTTTACGTATGGAAAAGCTAAGGATCAAAGAGGTTTCATGATTGCTTATGGTCACACATTAAGTGGCAGCAGAATTAGGATTTCAACTGATTTCCTCTGACTCCAAATTCAGGACTCTCTCCATGGTACCACATTATCTGTGTACATGTTATCCCTCTTCTGTCCTCCCTTTTCCCTGAGTAGATTGTAAGCTCCTTGAGGAAAGGGTCTGTTTTCATTTTTATCTTTGTATTCCCACATCCTAGTATCATTCCTGAATATAGTAGGTGCTTAATAAATGGTGAGTTGAATATCTAGAAATATGCCTCCCTCTGCATTGAGCACTACCTTGTAACAAAGCAAAAAACCCCATTTAAAATGGATTTCTGTTTCATTAATGGCTTTTATTTCATAATTATAGTTTATATACATAGCTTTTTTTCAGTCCTGTTTTCTTTACCTAGCATTATTCATATAACTCTCCCCATATTGCTTTGAAATTTTCACTCTGGTCATTTGTTATAGTATGATAATAGATGTTATATTACCAATGTGTGCGTATGTGTGCACATGAATGTGTATGTGTATGTATGGGTAGACCTGTGATTTCATTAATGTGAGGAACTATTAGTGTGGAGAATTCCTGGTGTGTACAATCCCTCTCCTTATGCAGATTGACAACCTCTGCAACTCATAGTTTGAGAGAGTAGTCCAAGGCCCTGAGAAATCTGTGACTTGACTAAGGTCACATAGAATATATTTATCAGGGGCAGGATTTGAACCTAGCTCTTCTGGACTCTAAATCCTCTGTGCTGTGTCCCTAGCAACTTCACATTTTAAATTTACATAGAATGTTTTATTTAACCATTCCTCAAACACTTGGCACAGAGTTAACAAAAAGATATTTTAAAACATCAAAAATTTTAAAAGTTTGATTTAATTTGGAAAAACAATAACTTTACCCATTCCTTTAGAACACTGCCTGTGTAGAGGATATTAGCTGATGACATAGAAATCCTAAAGAGAAAACCTTAGCTCATCCTCATTGATTATTAGCCGAATATCTTCTGGGTTGAGGTCCTTGGTAGATTCTTTTGGGAAAAGTGGATGGCAGGGAAGGGGAGGTGGAACAAAGTATGTACGTTGAAAATGAACGTCTTATTTTCTGCTGACTTTTTATGGCTAGGGTCAGCAGAGACAAGTTGAACAGAAACTCAGACAAAGCCCAGGTTGTGGCAAATCCAGGAGATGGAATGGATGAAATCATGCCAGCCTTGTTAGAAGTGAAATACTCTCCACCCCTCTAAAAGGGACTTGACTCCATTAATGGCAGGAAGATTTGTAGAGGACGGCGTGGGGAAGGATGATCTTGTATGTACATTCCCCAGCTGAAGCAGAGGTATTTAAAGCAAGTCTATTGTTGGATCTGGTCTCACTGTGATTTATGGGGCTTGATGTTCATATGGGAGAAAAGAATTTGGGACTGGTCCTTGGCCTCTAGGAACGTTGAAGGCTAAGAGAGTCAGTGGGAATCTGGAATTGAAAGCTTCCCCCAGGAAGCTGCAAAAGGCCAAATAGTGCAGATAGTGCAGAAGACCCAGGTGGGTCATTGGGCGTCCTGTAGAGAGAAAAGACCAAAAGACCAAACCAAACAAGCCAGTTTTGTGGTCTGGTGTAACTCAGCGTTTTCCAGTCTCTGTGCTAAAGTTTCATGTTGCCTTCTCATCTAAGTATGGGGGTAAAGGAATTATAAAGGCATAATAAAAATTTACCTCTGACTCAGCAGGCAGCTTCCTCTTCATTCCTTCCTCCTATTTCTGTATCATTTCCCTCTTTTAGTGTTTTCTCCTCTTTTCCAGCCTCCTAATTGCTCTTACTTACATTCACTGCCTTATCTCTCATCTCATTGTGGCAAGGTGTTCTTTTTTGATGGGGAACTTGCACATTGAAACAAGGGCCCAGAAAGGAAAATGCTTAATCCAAAGGGAAAATCATAACCAGGAATTTTTTCACTTGATAAAATTAAGTGTGTGTGTGTGTAGATGCCCCCACACACATATGAGTAGGTAAACCTGCTGAAAGACTCTCAGAGTTTGTGGGGGTGGGAGGTAGGAGGGGCAGGGGTGGGAAGCAGGTCCTAGAGTATGGTGCCACAGTGACTGAACTGTGGGGTAGGGTGTTCTGGGAACGGTTGTGGCCAAAAGGCAAAGCTAACAAGTGAAGGACTGTGAGTCTAGGCACAAAGATGGCAGTCATTCCAGGAAGTGACCTCCTAGAAGAAGTGACTGTCCCCTAGATGTCATTGCCCTAGGGCAAAGCACTGTTGACCAGGTGCCTGTTGCAGCTTTGCCCAAAGAAGAACAGAACCATGATGGAAAGTCAGATATTTGAAAGGCCAGTGGAGAGAAGGGGCCTTTTTGGGGTCCCTCAAATCCAACCATGGAAAGGAGTGGGATTTGTTTACCTAACAAACCACTAGCAACCATGGTAATGGGAGTGGTGCTGATGCAGGCTTGTAACCTTTGAAAAGGGTAGTTTTTAGTGTGATGATACTTTTAGAACTAGAAGAAGCCTCTGAAATCATATAATCTGACCTCATTGGAGGAATGAGGATACTGAGGCTCAGGGAAGTTAGTAGACTTGTGCAAGGTCACATATGAATAGCAAAACTAGGATTAGAATCTGAGGTCTCTGACTCTTGACCCAGGATTTTTTCTTCTAAAACCTAAGGCCATGGAAGAGAATGATGTCCGGGGCAACTGAGGCCTGAATGAATCTACAACAGTCTTTGGGTTTAGGAAGAGCTGAGGAAGGGGAGGGAAAGGGAAAGGAAAGACTGTGCCAGAGAAGGAAGGGGCTCAGGGTCCACCAGCAGCGGTCTTGGCCTTAGGCCATCCAGGGAGAAGCCGGGGTTAATTTTTCTGGGAAGGGAAAGGGTGTGTTTGTAGGATGTGTGTATGTGTGTGTGTGTGTGTGTGTGTGTGTATGTGTGTGTGTGTGTGAGGGAGGGGAATGGAGGATGGTTCAGCACACCCTGCTTGGGAGTCCCTGACCCAGCCCAGACTGTGCTAAATTCCGGAAACTGAGGCCTATCCTGTTGCCAGCTACAGCTGACAATTAACCCTATACTCCCAGATTTTACCAAACCATCAGTCAAGCCCCCCAGAATAGGCCTCAAATATGGTCAGAGTCAGTGACCAGGCCACATACCAAGCAGCTCAGAGGAAATGGCTGGAATTCCTCCCTCAGCTCCCTGCATGGGAGAACAAGTCCGAAAGGAACCTTCTCCAGTCTTGCTGAGATGGGGGTGGAATCCAGAGTAAGCCAGTGCAGGATGGGAGTTTTAATGCTCCAATCTTTCCTTTCCTAGCATAACCCAGAGGCTGAGTTGAGGAGATGGATACTGAGTTTCTTCTTTTGGAGGGGAGGTGAGGATTGTTTTTTGTTCTGTTTGGCTGCCCTTGGAGGGATTATGTACCTGAACTGCACAATCTGAAGACCTATCAGTATCACTGCTGACCTGGGGAATAGGTTAAACCTAATTTAGATAGCTTTTTTTTTTTTTTTTTTTTTTTCTGCTGCTGCTTTCCTCTCGTTTTCATGATCCTATCTTTTTTTTTTCTCTGAGCAGCCTGAGTGCTGGCTGAATGTCTCCTATTTCCTGAGCACTGTGGTATGTTGCAAAGAGCTGTGGTTTGGAGTCAGATAATCTGGGTTCAAATCTTAGCTCTTTTACTTGAAATGTGTGTGACCTTGTGGAAATCATTTCAGTGCCATGAGCTTTCTTTGATCATCTCATTTATATTTTCTTGTCTTTTTCTCATCCTCATAAAAATGTTGGGCTAGATGATTTCAGACTTGAAGTCCCATGATCCTATGAAAATCTGGATACGACTTCAGTCTTTCCTTGGCTCTTGGTGATTCTAACTTGGTTCACAGCCTACTCAAGGGTCAGAGAAGACTCTTGAGGTGTCTTCTGGGACCCTAAGAGGACAGGAAGGGAAGCATAGTTCCATCTTTTGTAGAATAAATAATCCCACTCCCTTCCCAGTCCAGAACCACTTCTCATCATTCACCTCTGTCTCAGCCCTACGGGCTGAAAGCAGAACTAAACAGTGAGTGAATGTTTGTCACTGCATGAGAACCCAGCAGAAAGGAGCTACGTGGTGTTTGTGGAGCCCCAGCTCCTATTAATTTCCCTCCCAAAGTGATCTTGTATTTCATAGAGTCATAGGATTTTAATCTATCGATTTAGAGTTGGAAGAGATATTAGATGCTGTAGAATCCAACACTCTCATTTTTACAAAGGAAGTACAGAGAGGTTAAGTCACTTGTCCAGGGTCAGAGAGCCAGTTAAGTGTCTGAGGTAGAATTTGAACTCAGATGTTTCTGACTCCAAAGTCAGTAGTCTTTCCATAATATCACACTGTCTTCAAGGTGATTGATTACCTGGGACATTGGGCTAATCATCCTTGTTCTGTTAAATGCTTATATAACTTGATTCTATAATTCAAGATGTCAGGTACACTGCCCCCAATTTTGCAAAGGTTTATAAAATTCTAAATTCTAGGGACAAATTTAACAGGACAAATGATGAATGGTATCATGGAATTTGTAGTTCAAAGAGACAAGCATTCTCTCTCAACCCCGAAAGTAATTTGAGACTTGCTGAAATCTTTTAACTGGAAGATAGATTTGAGTATATTCTGCATATGCTTATTTAAGGAGAATCTCAGCTGTACCCAGAGGACTAGGGAGCTGAATGCTCTTCTTTTTCACTAAGGAGTCCTTCTCAACTCTGGAACCGTGCATGTGGAGTGAGTTCAATCCTGGAGGAACTTGACCATCTACAAGAAAGCTCAGGCTCTTTTTCTCTAATTCTTTAACTCTTTATACCCTTGGGGGTATATTATAACCTGGGGGAAGGAGGGAGAATGGAATTACTTAAAGCTTAGGTTGTGCCTTATTTGTAGGATGTCCCCAAAGCAGGGGGAGTAGGAAGGCACTCATGCAAAGTTAATACAGTATGGGACAGGGCAGCTAGGTGGCACAGTGAATAGAGTACCGGTCCTGGAGTCAGGACCACCTGAGTTCAAATCTGGCCTCAGACACTTAACACACACACACACACACACACACACGCACACACACACACACACGCACACACACACACACTATCTGCATGACCTTGGGCAAGTCACTTAACCCCAATTGCCAAAAAAGCAAAAAAAAAGTATGGGACAGCTATTTATTTCCTAAACATAAAAGAAATACTTAGCAAAAGGCTTCATAAGTATACACTGACATGAAAATTTAGAGTACCCAAGAGTCTGAGACTTAAAACCATCAAAACATACAGTAGTTTGAGGGTCTGCTAAACTGGCTTTTCATACTTCACCTCTGCTCTGCACAGTACAAACAACTTCCTCCAAGCCCATGTATTTTGTCAAGTTAAGCCAGGGTTTCATTAGTTCTCCTGTGGATAGTCATCTTCTCTTAGAAATGTTTTGGTTGGTTCATGGAGAGCACTTTCTGAAGTATATCTGGTACCTACTGAGGACCCAGTATCTATTTATTTCTTGAACTCACAAGGCTTTCCAAGCCTGGAATATCTCAGGACTGAGATCCTATCTGATACAGGCCCATGGATTGTTAACAGGATTCTATTTATCGAAATATATGAAGTCTTCCCCCAATAGAATGTGAGTTCCTTGAGGTAGGTAAGCACTGCTTCCTTTTTATCATTGTCACTCCAGAGCCTTGCATATAGAAGGTACTTAATAAACACTTGCTGATTGATTGATTAATAGAGTCTAATGAAGTCAGATTCAGATCTGAGAGAAAAACTCAGGCTTGGGTCTTTTTTGTTGAGGCCTCCAAGCTTGGATCTGGTCACTGAAGAACCTGGACTTTTGGAATCTGTACAGTAACATGTTAAAATAATAGCTTACATTTTTGTAGTGCTTTAAGGTTTTACAGAGCACTTGATTCAATTTTGTTTTTTTAATTAATAAACGTTTCTTTTCTCTCCTTCCCACTCCCCTTGCCCCTGGAAAAAAAAGAAAAACAAAACACATGTTACAAATATGCATAGTCAAACAAAACCAATTCCTGTACTGCTGTGTCCAAAAATATGTCTTATTCTTTTGCAAAGTATTTTATATACATTATCTCATTTAAGCCTCATAACAATCCTATGAGGTTGGTGCTATTATTATCCCGTTCTATAGATGAGGAAACTGAAGCTCAGGGAGGGTGTAAATGACTTGCTAGGGGTCACACATGTTGAGAACATCAACTGGGGGGCCCTGACACTGAGACACCCATCCAATCTCAAATTGTATAGTTGTAACCTCAGCTCAGGAAGTCTTTTGCTCCAAGATAGCAGGAGAGGGAGAACAATAGATGGGCTAAAAGGGAAAAGTTCATAAGGTGGTAGGGAGAAGAAGGAGAAGTGATGGCAGGAATAAGAAGGACTACCCCTAAGACATGTCACTGTTGGTATAGAAAGCATTTAGTTAATTTCTGAACTAATTAGAAAACTGTAGCTATATTATATGCAGAGATGTTTGAGGAGGGGGAGGCAGGGTAAGAAAGAACTTTGGAGAAGCCATGATGAGGACCTGGATAACTATTGGAAGAGGGTATGTGTACAAACAGGCTGACAGATTCTGAGGATAGATGAAGGTGGGTAGGGGGATTGAGATGGGAATCAGATTTGGGACTGGTAAAGCTTGGTTCAAAGTCCTCTCCCCCAAGCCTTCTTCTCCTTCCCCCACCTGACATGTGTGGGCCAGACACATCTGGTCTCCTGTGCATATGCCCTCAGAACAGCTGGAGAGGAAGGGAAGACAGGCTGGGAGGGCCTGCATTGCAAAGGAGTTCTAGGGTGGGGCCCACATCAAAGAGAGGGTGAGAGGTTACAGTTATAGACTCTCTGGGATGAGTGTGTGTGTGTGTGTGTGTGTGTGTGTGTGTGTCTGTATCTATGTGTCTGACAGACACACAGAGACAGAAACAGAGACACGGACTGACAGACAAGAATAGAGAGAGTCACAGAAACAGAGAAATGGAGAAAGAGACACAGAGAGATAGACACAGACACATAGAGAAAGACAGAAACACACAGAGACAGAGATAAAGACAGAGAAAACAGGCCAGCGACTTGCTGATACAAGTATGAACACTGGGGAGAAGACCAAAGGAAAAATGCTAGCATGTATTATCTGAGATTGAATTCTCCCCATTCTAAAAGAGTTTAAGACCTAATCTCTGAACTAAGGTTTAGTCCCTCACCCCACTCCCAACTCTCACACTTCTCTTATCAAGGTAAGGGTGCCATATTGTTCCCTCACACATTCCTAATTGAAACTCAACAGGGACAGTGTGTATAAATGTTATAATAGGTGGCCTACTGGACAGCATGCTGGACTGGGAGTCAAGAAGACCTGAGTTCAGGGGTGGCCAGGTAGCTCAGTGAGTAAGAGCACCGGCCCCAGTGTTGGGATGACCTGGGGATCGAATCCGGGCTCAGACACTTAGCACCCACCCAGAAACACCTGGCCATGTAACCTTGAGCAAGTTACTTAACCCCAATTGCTTAAAAAAAAAACAAAAAACCTGAGTTCAAAACCAATCAGGTGCTTAGTTGACTGTGTAAGGCTGGGCAGGTCACTTAACTGCTCTCAGTTTTTGAACCTGTACAAAGGGGATAATTCATAAAACCTACCTCACAGGATTGTCATGAGGACCAGATCAGATAACACATATAAAGTATTTTGTAAATCTTAAAATCTTTTATAAATGTCAGCTCTCATCATTATCCGCATAGTTTCAGAAATAATTATAGAGGAGAAACCCCTTCATCATCTCCCTCTTTCTGATGATCTACTGGCTGATGTTTCCTGGGTTGCCTCACTGTGGTGTGGAGGTAATCCTGCATACTGGCAAGTGATGCAGGTCCTACCATGCTCTTTGGGTCCCATGATAAACTGTGTGCCTGCTTTCTAAGGACCAGTCTGGATCAGCCTCATCTCTAAATGTATGGAAAGCAGATGATTTTTAAAAATTACAGTAACTTGGACAAATTAGCAGAACTGGTGGAGGTTTGACCTGTATCTCCTGAAGTACCAAATTAAATCATGTCTCTGCCAGCTGGGAGAAACTTTCTTCCTTCCTTCCTTCCTTCCTTCCTTCCTTCCTTCCTTCCTTCCTTCCTTCCTTCCTTCCTTCCTTTCTTTCTTTCTTCCTTCATTTCTTTTCTTCCTTCCTTTCTTCTCTTCCTTCCTTCCTT
>NW_027187358.1:3925593-3945559 GCF_028583685.1 Petaurus breviceps papuanus | reverse complement strand
TCTCTCTCTCTCTCTCTCTCTCTCTCTCTCTCTCTCTCTCTGTCTCTCTCTCTCTGTCTCTCTGTCTCTCTCTCTCCTGTTGAAGGGATTCAAGAAGAATGCTGAGGATGGTAGGTAGAATACAGAGTTTAGGGAAGAGCTAATGACCCAGTCTGAATGAAATGTAGTGAGTGTAAAGAGGAGTACTGTGAAATAACTTCTGGAAGCCAATAATAAAAATCATAATAACAATTATGAATTGTTGATGAATAATTGATGAATTGTTGGTGAATAATAATAATTGTGAAAGCATTTTACATATCTTATTTGATCATAACAATAATCTGGTGAATGTGTAATTATTGTTCCCAATTTACAGATGAGGAAACTGAGTCTAGGAGAGGTTAAGTGACTTGCCAATAGTTACTCAGATAATTAGCATTTAAAGCAAGATTTTAAGTCAGGCCTCTAGTGTCCTATGATGACTGATTACATTGATACAGGGTGTGTATGGCATTAGCTATCATGGCTTGTCACTGGGAATGTAGGTGGCAGATAATTTTTGCCTGGGTTCTTGGGTCAGTAAATAAATAACTGTTGTTCAATTTCCCTGGGCTAGACTGAATTCACACACAGTTCCAGTCTCATGGCTTTATCCCCAGGGAGGCTAGAATTGAAGTACCCGGGCACCCTGTATGGGGACTAAACTTTCAGTTTCCAATCTCCAAGTCTCTGGAAATATAGGCTTGCATTACATCTGAAGCTGTGAGGCTTACTATCTTTCTGAAACATCTCTGTAGGATCTCTGATGGATTTAAGTCTCATTTGGGGAAAAGGAAGCTAGCAAAGAGGATAGGCACTGGGCCTGCAGTTAGAAAGACCTGAGTTTAGTTTTTACCTCAGGCACTCACTAACTATGTGTTCCTGGTGGTGAGAATATACAGAAGATCTACATAAGAAAGATCTTAACATCACCAAAAACCATGATGGTGTGGTTACTGATCTAGAGTTAGATATCCTGGAGAATGAAGTCAAGTGGACCTTAGGAAGCATTGCTAACAATAAGGCTAATGGAAATGATAAAACTCTAGCTGAGTTTTTTTTTTAATTCTGAAAGATGATGCTATTAAAGAGCTTCACTCAATGCACCAACAAATTTGGAAAACTCAGCAGAGGGCACTGGATTGGAAAAGATCAGTTTTGCATTATAATTGTAAAGGGCAATGCCAAAGAATGTTCAAATTACCAAAAAAAAAATTCACTCATTTCATACACCAGCAAGGTTATGCTTGAGATTCTGCAAGCTAGGCTTCAGCAAGATGTGAACTGAGAACGACCAGAAGAAGAAGGCTGGTTTTCAAAGAGGCAAATGAACTTGATACCAAATTGCCAACTTTTGCTGGAGTATGGAGAAAGCAAGAGAATTCTAGAAAAACATTTACTTCTGCTTCATTGACTACACTAAAGCCTTTGTGTGGATCACAACAAAATGTGGCAAGTTCTCAAAGAGATGGGAGTACTAGATCATCTTGTTTGTTTCCTCAGGAACCTGTATTTGGGCCAAGAAGCAACAGCTAGAACCAAACATAATTACTGATTCATTTAAGATTGGAAAGGAAGTATGACAAGGCTATACGTTATCATATTTATTTGACCCTATCCAGAGTACATCATGTGAAATGCCAGACTAGACAAACCAAAAGCCAGAATTAAGGTTGCCAAGAGAAATGTTAACAATCTCAGATGTGCAGATGGTACCACTCTGATGTCAGAAAATTAAGAATTAAGAAGCCTCTTGATGAGGATGAAAGAGGAGAATATAAAAGCTGGCTTGAAGTTTAACATAAGAAAGTTAAGATCTTGGAACCTAGTTCCATTACTTCCTGGCAAATAGAAGGAGAAGAAATGGAAGCAGTTTCAGATTGTGTGTTCTTGGGCTCAAACATCACTGCAGACAGCAGCTGCAGCCATGAAATTAAGACTCTTGAGCCTTGGAAGGAAAACTATGACAAATCTGGAAAATGTAGTAAAAAAGAAAGACCTTACCTTGCTGACAAAGGTCCATGTAGTATGGTTTTTCCAGCAGCAATGTATGACTGTAAGAATTAAACTATAAGGAAAGCTGAGTGCCACAGAATCAAGGCTTTTGATTGTGGTGCTGGAGAAGACTTTTGAAAGTCCGTTGGATAGTAAGGAGATAAAATCAGTCAATACTTACAGAAATTAATTCAGACTATCCTCTCAAATACTAAAGTTGAAGCTTAAATACTTTGGCCACATAAAGAGAAGACAGGATTCATTAGAAAAGACCCTGATGTCAGAAAAAATTGAAGGCAAAAGGAAAAAGGGACATCAGAGGATGAAATGGATAGGTAGTGTCATGGAAATAACATGAATTTGGACAGACTTTGAGAGATGGTGGAGGATATAAGGTCCTGATAAGTTATAGTCCATGGGGTCACAAAGAATCAGACAGAATCGAACAACTGAATGACAACAAAAGGCTTAGCTGGGCTTAGAGGTCCAACCAATGCTGAGTTGTTTGGGTGTCATGACTCTGGGAAAATGCTGCCATTGGAATTCTTGGCTTAGGCTCAGAGATTTTGTTGTTCACTTGTCTCAGTCATGTCTGAGTTTTTGTGATTCCCTTTGGGGTTTTCTTGGCAGAGATACTAGAGTGGTTTGCCATTTCCTTCTCCAGCTCATTTTACAGATGAAGAGCTGAGGCAAATAGGGTTAAGTGGCTTGCCCATAGTCACACAGCTAGTGTCAGAGGTCATATCTGAACTCACAAAGATGAGTCTTCCTGACCCCAGGCCTGGCACTCTATGTACTGTACCACCCAGCTGCTCCACACTCAGAGGTAGCCATTGCCTAATAGCATTGGATCTGACTTGAAGTGATGCTCATTATAATGGTAATGGAATTTAAAGATCCCCTTGTATTGGCTTGGTTTTCAGGTTAAGTGTTAAGAACCAGAGCTTGTGAATTCCACAGGTGGGATGGACTTGTTGATGTGATGAGAAGGGGCTGAAGAGAGAGGAGCTGATACCGTGTATAGGGAGAGGCCCAAGCTGAGAGGCCAGAAGAACTATTGGGAGGAGCATCATAGAGAATGCTGCCAGGAACGAGGATGCTAAGAGAGAGAATTGCTGGGAACCAGAGTTGCTGAGAGAGAGAGAGAGAACTGCCAGACTGCTGAGGGCCAGTTGGAGCTGTCCCGGATTTCTGAGAACTGCCACTCAGAGCTTCTGAGAGCTGAGGAGCCATGACTGTGGGGCAAGTATTTTGTCTGTCTATTTTGATGTTACTTTGTCAGATTCCTTGGTTGATAGAGGCCTCAGACCTTGTTGGGCCAGGCTGATTTCACAGGCAGAGAATTGAAGAGGATGCTGGAAATGTGCATGAATGTTATGGTGTCTTTGTTAAACTTTTGTCTTCCCAGAAACAGAAACTGCTGAGAACTTGCTTCAGGTCAAGATGAAGAAAAGACTTCTCCTTGGGTATTGAATGCTGTGTAGTGAATGCCATGATGATGTTGTAACCTAGTTGTGACCTAGGGGTGCATGGCCTTTGTGCTTTCCACTGCCCCTTGAGAGAGTGCTTGGTAGTGACTGATGATATTGTAATTCAGTTGTGATCCAGGGGTGGAAAATTTTTAACCTTTGTACTTTGTGACTAATCTTTGTTTATGATTGGAAACTAATCTTCAGTTGAGAAGAGAGAAGACTTTGTGATTGAATAAATGAGTGTATTATCCAGGGGTGGAGTACTTTAACCTTTGTACTTTGTGATTGAATTGAGGACTTACTAAATGATTGAGTTATACATGTCAAGAATGCTGCATTTTGATTTTCTGTGAATGTTTTGCCTTAATCTGTCACTGAATAAATGTAGTTTGCTATGCTCATAATCTGAACCTTGGAAGCTGCTCTTGCTTAGTGTTACAATTGTCCACTGTGGCAAGAAGAGGAGCTAGGGTGGGGTAGTACTTTCTGGAGTTTGTGGGCCAAGATGACAGTGACTAGGCTGGAAAGATCTTCTCTCTGCTGCAGAGGGCTGAAAGTGACTTCCTGCTTAAAGTCAGAGACTCAGAATAAAAGGAATAATAAGCACAGCTCTCTTTTATGTACAAACACTCTGTCTGCCAATTCATTTTTCACCCACTGTGGGGCATGGGCTGAATCTTCGAAGC
Organism: Petaurus breviceps papuanus; assembly: GCF_028583685.1. NCBI lineage: Eukaryota > Metazoa > Chordata > Mammalia > Diprotodontia > Petauridae > Petaurus > Petaurus breviceps. The sequence goes on along the minus strand of NW_027187358.1, from coordinate 3,941,385 downwards.
TGCCACCTCAAGACCTTCAGGGAGTATAGAATCACTAGATCTTGGGCCTGGATAGGAGAACTCAGATTGACCTCTTTTGCTTGGGGAGGAAAGAGGAAAACATATGGAACAATGACAGCACTCTTCACCAGTTCCCACCTCTAGGGAAGAAAGGAGTTTGTGGTACTTCATGGAGCCAGGAAAGGTAACCTAAACTAAGAGGCAGGAGGCAAATCAGTTTGCCTTCTCAAACAACGGGGTAAAACCAGATGAGGAATTCTTAACCTGAGCACCATGAACTTAAAAAAATTTTGTTATGAGGGGTGGAGTCAAGATGGCATAGTAGAAACAGGACTTCCGCGGGGCTCTGGCTCCCACCACCTCCAATTCATGTAAAAGGTGACTCTGAACAAGCTTTGGAGCTACAGAACCCATAAAATGGCACAGAAAAACTAACCTCCTGCTGAGGACAGCCCGGCAATCCAGCAGGGAGCAGCCAGCACAGTGTTCTGGGAGCCAACCCCAGCCCCACCCGAGCCAGAGGTCTTAGCCTCAGTGGCCACAACCAGCCACTAGCTAGAGGGACTTCAGATCACCAGCAGCTGTGGTGATTTCCAGAATTATCAACCCATAGATGTTAAGGACAAAATGAGAGGTCAGTGCAGTGTGGACTTTGGGATCCAATAGTTTGGAAGTGTGGTTGGCCTTTATCCCCTGGAGGGAAAAGCTGCTGAAGTGCCACGGCTGTGCAGCTGCTGCCATGTGGCAGCTTCAGCTCCTGGCCTACAGAGTGTAGGGGGACCAAGTGACCAGTCTGAGGGGTAATTGCTCTTGCTTTAACCTGCTTGGATCTGGATTGTGGTCTTGGGTGGAGGTCCTGGGGTGTGTGACCAGCTTGCCAGAGTGTGTGGAGGCTTCAGAGAGGGCACCCAACTAATACCTTCGGCAGCTGAGAAAACCCCAGTGTTTGGGATGAAGCTCCCCTGTCTGGTGGCAGAGTCCTACTGTGTCAAAAAGCCCAGGGGCCAAGTAATTGAGTGGCAACATGACCAGGAAAAGGAAGCAAAGCAAACAGAGCAACCCAACTTTACACTCTTATTTTGGGGACAAAAAGGATCAAAGCATGGAACAGGAGGAAGACGGTGAAGTCTTCAAAAGAAAAGCTTCAAAGAAAAATACAATCTGGTTACAGGCCATAGAGGAGCTTAAAAAGGATTTTGAAATCCAAATAAGAGAAGTGGAGGAAAAATTGGGAAGGAGAAATGAGAATGATGCAAGAAAATCATGAAATGAGAGATAACAACCTGACTGAAGAAAATAACACCTTAAAAATAGACTAACTCAAATGGCAAAAGAGGCTCAAAAAGGCAATGAAGGGAAGAATTCCTTAAAAGCCAAATTTGCCAGATGGAAAAAAGAATCTCAAAAGCTCACCAGGAAAATCATTCCTTCAGAATTAGATTGGAAGCTAGTGACTTTATGAGAAATCAAGATGCTGTTAAACAGATCCAAACAAATGAAAAAATAGAAGGCAATGTGAAATATCTTACTGGGAAAACCACTGACCTGGAAAATAGATCAAGTAGAGATAATTTAAAAATTATTGGACTAGGGGTGGCCAGGTGGCTCAGTGAGTAAGAGCACAGGCTCCAGTATTGGGATGACCTGGAGATCAAATCCCGGGCTCAGATACTTAGCACCACACCCAGAAATAACTGGCCATGTAACCTTGAGCAAGTTACTTAACCCTGATTGCTTTAAAAAATATATTTTTTGGACTACCTGAAAGCCATGATCAAAAAAAGAACCTAGAAATCATCCTCCAAGAAATTCTCACCAAAAATTGCCCTGATGTTTTAGAACCAGAGGGCAAAATAGAGGTTGAAAGAATCTACCAATCACCTCCTAAAAAAGATCCCAAAAAGAAAACTCCTAGAAATATTATAGCTATGTTCTGAAATCCCCAGATCAAGGAGAGAATATTACAAGCAGCCAGGAAGAAACAATTTTAATATTGTGGAAATACAATCAGGATAACCCAGGATCTGGCAACTTCTACATTGAGGGATTGAAAGGCTTGGAATATGATATTCCGGAGGTCAAAGAAGCTGGGATTAAAACCAAGAATTACCTACCCAGCAAAACTGAGTGTCATGTTTCAGGGGAATATATGGTCATTCAGTGGAATAGAGGACTTTCAAGCATTCTTGATGAAAAAACCAGAGTTGAATAGAAAATTTGACATTCAGATACAAGAAGCAAGAGAAGATAAGGTAAACAGGGAAAAGAAATCATAAGGAACTTATCAAAGTTGAACTATTTATATTCCTTTATTGAAAAATGATAATTGTAATTTATGAAACTTTTATCAGTATGAGAATAATTGAAAGGAATAGAAATGTACATATATGTATACACACACATACATATATATTTTCATATAGGAGGGTATATGGGCATATGAATACATATGTGAATGTGTGTATATATGTGTACAGGTATACATAGATAGAGGGCACGGGACCAGTTTAATGGGAAGGGATGATACTTAAAAGGTGAAATTAAGAGGTGAGAGAGGAATATAATGAGAGGAGATGGGGAGAGACAGATTGGGGGTAAACTATCTTATATAGAAGAGGTAAGGGAAAATGGTTACAATGGAGGGGAAGAACAGGAAGGCAAAAGGGAATGGGTCAACCTTAATCTCATTGAATTTGGCTTAGGGAGGGAATGACATACACACTAAATAGGGTATCTCACCCTACAGGAGAGTAGGGGAGTAGGGGATGAGAGGGGGGATGATGGAAGGGAGGGCAGGCTAGGGGAGAGAGAAGTTGGAAGCACCCACTTTTGAAAAGGGACAGGATCAAAGTAGAGAGTAGAACTAGTGGGAGGAAGGATAGGAGGGAGGGAAATATAGTCAGTCTTTTACAATATATCTACCATGGAAATGTTTTGCATAGCTACACATGTACAACCTATATTGAATTGATTATCTTCCCAGTAAGGGTGGGTAATGTAGGAGGAAGGTAATGAATTTGGAATTCAAAGTTTTAAAATAAAATGTTTAAAATATATATATACTATTATCAATATTATTTTACATGTAACTGGGAAATAAGATAAACAGGCACTGGGGCATAGAGATCCACTGTGCCCTACTGGAAAGTTAGAGGGGGTATGGGAGAAGATATGGGAGAGAACAGATTGGAGGAGGGGATATCCAGTGGGATAACTATTTTGGGGTGGTGGGTAGGGGAAAAATGGGGAGAAAATTTGTAACTCAATATCTTGCAGAAATGAATGACGTAAACAAGAATTTAATAAAGCATTTGATTAAAAAATAAAAAATTTTTGTTATAACTATATCTTAATCTTTCTTTGTAATCCTACATATTTTATTTTATGCATTTAAAAATATTATTCTGAGAAGGGACGCATAAGCTTTTCCAGACTGACAAAGGGGTTGGTAGCACAACAAAAGTTAATATAATCACATACAGTACTTTGCAAACCTTAAAATTCTATATAAATTCTATCTACTATTAGCTATTGTTAAACTCCTTCCTAGACTGAGACAGGTAGAGAGACTACACTCCCTATACTTGCTCTACACTTATTCCTGAGATGAATGGAGGGGGAAAGGAGAGGAGAGATGGTTCTAGATATTAGACTGGAGACCCAGAGATTTCTGAGTTGTATCTTCCAGCTGGATACAGCTGGACTCTTTGTACCTGTGACAATATCCTGAATAAAGTAGGTGCTGAAACATTCCTCCTGCCTGGAAGGAATGAGTTTCACACCTACACCCACCCTCATCCCCCATTATCATTAGCTTGAGAGGGGATATTGTAGTTGTATATTACTGAAGATGCTGCAATTCTTGGCCCCCTCTCTAAGCCTGAGTGTTTGGTATTTCCCTCACTAGGGAGCTTGGGCTAAAAATTCAGAACTGTCCCCTTCAGTCCCTAATGGGGTAGAATGATCAGGGAAAAGGTCTTTGTGGGAGATTTATAGTACTCAGGGTAAATTCAGTACTGGGAGATTGAGGGAGAAGGGACAGGGTGTCTAAGATATGACTACTCCTGTGGGTGTTTTAGATGAGACAGAAGTTACGGGAGCTGAGAAGATGAAGAAAACTTGAGGCCACGTTGTTTGAAGGGAGAAGGGATTGGACTAGAGAAGAAGCTTATGAGCCAGGTACTAATCTTATTGAGGAGGGGAATATAGTCTATAGGTGACAGCAATAGGGATTCAGACAGGATGAAGGTGGTTGATGTGTAATAGTCGGGGAGGAGGACCTGAAAGTGGCAGTCGGGGGCATGGAGTACAAGCAGTTCCTCTTGGCTATGCATATTACAGAGTGCAAGAAAACGAACAGTCAGTGTTTGATAGACTATGGAGGTATGGAGTCTTTAGAAGAAAGCTAGATTTCACTGAGCACCAGAAGATTGGAGGAATATGAGAAGAAACCTGGGCTCATAGGATCATAGATTTGGAGCTGGAAATGACGTATTTAGTGAATCATTTAATTCAGCTCCTTGTTTAAAAATTTCCTAGTGATATCTTTTGTTTTTATAGCTCCTTAATTTTCAAATATATGTACATTATATATATATGTCCCATCCAGTTATTCATTCCTTATAATAAAAGAAAGAAAAAGAAAAAAAAGTTCAATAAGACTAACCAATAACCAAGTCTCATAGTTTATAAAATATTCCATACCCATAGTCCTTTACTTCTGCAAGGAAAGGAGAGAGGTTCATTTTCTCATCTCTCCTCTGGGACCAAGATGATTAGGTTTCAGTTTCATTATTGTTATTTTCATTTATATTGTTGTAGTCATCTTATATATTGTCTTCCTGCCAGCTCCCTTATTTGTGGAAACTGAGGCTCAGAGACGTGAAGAGACTTGCCTAAGGTCACACAACTTGTAATCAGGATTACAGAGTCAGGATTTAAACTCAATTCCTATTTTTCAAAATTCAGCAATTTTTCCAAAGCACCACAATAGAGGAGGCCTCTGGAGGGTACAGTGGAAATGGTGGGCAGAAGAAGATAGGGACTGGAAAAGGCTGGTCCTAAGTTTACTGTGGGGAATGGGGAATAGGTTCCCTTTTGTCCCTGGTCCTGGGAACACTGAATGATGAGGCTTAGAGTGGTGGTGGGGATGGAGGTGGAGGTGTTGGGGGCAGTTTGTTGAGAAGTGGGAAGGTGACAGGAAAGGGGTTTGATGGTCACTGGACCCTGGGAAGGGGGAGTGATGGCATCCCAGGGGCCTGCTGAGGGAGTTGGGAAGAAGGGGAAAGAATAACAACAACAATAATAATAGTTGGCATTTGTGTAGTGTCCACTATATACTAAGCATTGTGCTAAGCACTTTACAAATATTATTTCATATGATCTTCATAAAGACCATGCAAGGTAGGTGCTATTATTATTTCCATTTTACAGTTGAGGAAACTGAGGCAAATAGAGGTCAACTGACTTGCCCAGGGTCAGATCACACAACTAGTAAATATCTGAGGGTAGATTTGAACTCAGGTCTTTCTGACTCCAGGTCTGGCTTTCTTGTCCACTGTGCCACCTAACTGCCCTAATAGTCCCTAAGGATGGGGCAAGTTCAGTAGTTGACATTAGGGTGAAAAGAATGTCCCCCAGAGGAGATACAGTACTTGCTGTCAGGGGTAAAGCCTCTGCAAAGAATCAGGGGTAATGCCTCTGCAAAGAAGGGAGAGGTGAAATTTCTTCTCTCTTATCTGGGACCAAAGTTGACCACTGTAATTACTATTAATGCTAGTTCAAAGCTAGTTCTCTTTTTTTTTTTTTTTTTAAGCAATCAGGGTTAAGTAACTTGCTCAAGGTTACACGGTCAGTTATTTCTGGGTGTGGTGCTGAGTGTCTGAGCCTGGGATTCGATCTCCAGGTCTTCTCAACACTGGAGCCGGTGCTCTTACTCGCTGTGCTACCTGGCCGCCCCCAAAGCTAGTTCTCTTTCTGATATATTCTATTATTAGAGAAGAAGTGAAGGTGTGGTGGATAGTTCTTTCCTTGGAGACAGAGGGTCTGGGTTTGAGTCTTGACTTTGATAACTTCCTAGCTGTATGACCCTAGGAAAGTTATTTAACACTACTGAGTCTTAATTTCCTCATTCATAAAATATCAAGGACAGTAGCTCTTGCACTCTCATAGGAATGTGAAGAAAAAGCTTTTTTAAATCTTCAAGCATTATTTTAAAACATATTATTTGAGGTTTTTTAAAAAATTTTATACATGTGCATATAAGTGTGTGTGTGTGTGTACATGTTTTATTTCCCCTGCTGGAAGCTCTTTGTGGGCAGGGGCCACATCATATTCATCTTTGTATCCCACTGCCTTGAACCCACTAAGTGCTGAATGAAGGGTGTTAATGACTGGAGTAAAAAAAAAAAATAGAGGATAAGGTGGAGAGCAGAAGTCATATTTCTTTAAGTCCTAAGGGTCCTAGGAAAGATTCCTTGTCCCTGAGTGAGAACCAAACCACCTGCCACGGCAAACCCCCTCTTCTTGGAAGTTCCTTGGGAGAGCTATGTTTCAAGTTCCAGTCCAGACCTCCTGACTCTGGAATAGAAAGAAACTGTGCCTAATGGACCTTAAGAGCTCCCCAATTTAGTGCAGAGCCTTGGAAAGATAGCCAGACTTTTCTGAGCCCTCCCACCTTCTCGCCCACCCACACGCCTTGCTTCTGAGTGATCCAAACAAAGTCTAGGGCTGAGCTGGTTAAGCCCTGCCCCACCAAAGAACTCAGGCTTACCCTAGAGGCCAGATATGATGTTGGGGCTCCATCTGTTGGTCACACTAGATATACACATGATACTCCATTTTACAGTCAAGATGTGTTGTGTGACTCCTCCCACTTTGGCTTCAAAATTCCTTAATCTCTTCAATGCTGGCGACAGTTACCTCCACTCTGCTTTAGCCACCCACCACCAATACGTTTTAGATCATGATAGTTTGTTGTTGCTACACACCTACGTTTTCCAACTCTGAAATTATTCCTTTGGCCAAAATCTTCTTTCATCTCCATTTACTTGAAAGCCTCTGGTTCCGATTAGTCTTTCTCCTTATCTTCCAGATAACTTCCTGGTCCTCTCCACAAATGTTCTACTTTCCCTCTTTCCAGCACTTTATGTGTTGTCTTCCTCTATTAAGTGCTCTTTGAGGGCTGTCTTGCTTGCTTAGATTTGTATGCCCAGCACAGAGCAGAGTGCCTCACACATTATATGCTTTATCTAATCTAATTTTATCTATATATTTATGTAATTATCTACCTATTGAAATGTGTAAGTACATATGCACTCTCTATGTATGTCCTTACCTATCCCCTTGATTCCTGTCACATTGCTCTTTTGGTTCTTCTACTGACTTTCTTGATCTCCCCTAATGATTCATCATCCTCCTTGTCCCTTATATATGGGTTTTTCAACAAACCCTCCTTTTGGAATCTCATCCCTTCCTAAAGTACTCCAATGTATATGACTTATAAATCTATATCTTCAAGTCTGGCCTCTCACCTAAGTTCAATTCAATGCATTTCCAGCAGATTACTGTATACTTTGATCTATATGTCTCCATCTGTACCTGTTGAAATCCTACCTTACTCAAGACTGTTCTAATGGTACCTTCTCCAGGCACCCTTCATCTTCACCCAGGAAGTGATCTCTTCCTCCTTTGAACTTTCATGGCCCTTTGTTTTGACCTATCTAATGCTTTAGGTTAGGGGTTCTTAATCTGGAATCTGTCAATTTTTTTTTAAATTATTTTGATCACTACATTTCAATGTAATTTGTTTCCTTTGGAATCCAATGCATTTTATTTTCTTTTGTAATATACATTTAAAAACATTGTTCTAAGAAGGGATCCAGAGACTTCACCAGACTCTTGCCACAGGGGCCCATGACACAAAATTGGTCTCCAGGATTGGATGATCTCCACAGTCTCTTGAACCATTTAATATGTAATTCCTGAATTGTAAGTTTTTATTCTATTTTTATTTATGTCTTCTCTTGACTACTAGCATGTAAATGCTTGACCATGGATCCTATGCTTTATTCATCTTTGTGTCCTCCTTAGCAGCAAGCAGGAGGTCTTGGATAAAGTAGGTGCTCAATAAATGTTCATTGAATTAGTATATACACATGGAAATAGACACAAACATGCAATCATGTGATACAGCATTGAGCAGAGTAACTTGCACCTGGAAAGAACTCAGTAAAGATTTGTTGAGGGAACATGCACATACACCTTCACCTATGCATAAGGAAGAGACACACATATGAAGAAAACCTTCATAAATACACACATATATTGCCAGTGGTCCAGCAAATGACAGACTCTCAAGGTCTTAAGTTTATGTTTATGGGAACATTTTCTGGTAAGGTTACTTCATGCAGTTTGCGCCTCCATGCCAACTCAGGTCTAGATACTTAGTTATTACTCTACTAACAAAAACCTAAGCAAACAATGACAGCCAGTTCATACAGGCTGGTTGAACAGGGGAATTCTCTACTGACTTGAAGTGGTTACAGAAAAAGGAGACTTTGCTTGTGACATTGCTTCTCCAGTTCCAGACATATATAGTCATAGCACTTATTAGTGATGTTACTCTTCAATGTCAAGAACACCAGTTTGCAGTTAGGTTGTAGTCTTCTATTTGCAAATGCAATAGGCTTCTGATATCCATCACTTAGAATCATAGAATAACAGAGTCTGAGAATTGGAATGGGATATTAGTCCAACCCACACATAAAAGGGACTCCCATTATAATATATCAGACAAATAAGTCACTGCTTGAAGACCTCCAAGGACAGGAAACTCAACACTCAACCCATTCCACTTTTGGGAAGCTCTAATAGTTAGGAAGCTTTTCCTGACATCAAGTCTAAGTTGGCATGTTTGCAACTTTCACGCATTTCTCCAGGTTCTGCCCTCAGGAGTCAAGCAGAACAAGTCTAATCCCTCCCCAACTTGACAGTCATTTAAATACTCGAAGACAGCTATGATGTCCAATTATGCTCCCATGGTATAAAATTGCTTCCAAACCTACTAGACTGGCATCTATGCACAGCACAAAATATTTACTGAGTTCTCCCAAAGCCCACACCGCTGCACATGCAACATATTCAGTTCACATTTCTTGGCCTAATGATCTCCAGACTGGAATAGAGTTTGGGCCAAATGCTTCTTTTTGACCTTCTCTTTTTGATTCTTCACAATCATAAACCCACCAGCCTTTTTGAATGTATCTCTGACCTAGCAAAGCTCCTGGGGTGGGGTGAGGAAACAGGCTGAGCAGATGATAGCTTCCCAAAGGAACTCTGGATTACTTCAGTCCCTCTCTTCCTCAGAACTCAGGGAAAAAAAGGTAAAGAAGAGAGCCTATGCCCAGATGCCGTTCCAGGTTGAATGAAGCTGTAGCTGCATACAGGGTCTACCTGATTCAACAGACTACTTCAAAAGTGGTTCTAAAACCTTCAGGCACTCCCTATTATAACCTCTAGGATAAAATACAAATTACTTAGGCATTTAAAGCTCTCCATTTGACTCCAACCTACACAATACAGTGCTTGGCACATAAAAGCTTAATAAATACTTGATTGATTGATTCCCTTGACTTTAATCTCTGAATGCCAGACCCATAAGTATTCATTCTGTCCCCTGGGAAAATTCATCTTAGGATGGGGATAAAATGATAACACAATGAGGTAGATTCAAAATTGATTGAAGGAGTAGATCCAAGGACTGTTTATTGTTCTTAGAAGAAAGTCTTCAGCCAAATGCCCCAGAGATCTGTTCTGTTTTAACCAGACCATTAATAAGTATGCTATGACTAACATTCTTTTCAAATGTGCAGATGACATGAAGCTAGAAAAGATAGCTAATATGTTGAATACCAAAAGTTTTAAATAGGCTAGAACATGAGACTAAATGGAGGAGTAAGATGACAGTTAAGAGGAATAAACATAGTTTATTCATAGCTGGCTTCAAAAAATAAACTTCAAAATTAAATTAAAGCAGAGAGGAAGTCATCCTAAGAATTTAGCATTATCATACCCAATACATTCTTAGGTAAAGAAAAATGACAATATATACATATATCAATGCATGCATATATATATATATATACACACACACATACATACACATTCCATTCTTAATAGCAAAGGAAGCGTTGGGTCAAAGGTTAGGATTGTTTTTGGAACTTTAATTATGTACTACTGCGTTGCACTCCCAGAAAACCAAATAAGCTTATGATTATAACAGCTATGAATATGTGCCAATTCTGCCACACCTACTCCCCCCAATCACATACCTATGGGTATATCTTGAAAAGCTTTGTGAAGATAGCCTAGACTTTTGTACACATTTCTGATAGTAGATAGGACCAAATCTTAGAAAAGATTTCAGCTCCCCACAATTCTTTGGATGTGGCAAAGTGAAGAGTTCTATAGTCTTGGGATGCTTGGATGAAATAGGATGTAGCCCATGTACTTAACAAAACTCTATAGAACTAGTACTTATTGACAACTCTAGAGTAGCAGTTTCTAGCTGAGTCAATATTCTTAATAGTCTTTTCTTGTGCTCTTCCATTATCTTTACAAATGCTGAGAGATTATCCAGAAAAACTAGCAATTCTAAATAGTTCCTGTCACCCAGGACTTTTTTCTATAACCACTGAAAAGTGACAGTACAGCCCCAAAATGCACTGAGGTAGGTGCTCAAATTGGTAGCATCCCACTGAAATGATGAAGGCTGATTCTCTTCCTCCTCCTTCCTTCCCAGTTATTCCACTGAGCTTCAGAATCTAGCCCTGGGGCTGCACCATTTTGATTGGTGATTACAAACTTAACTAGCTCATGATTTCTAGCCAGCGACAGACTTCACATCTTCATGAGATGTGAGAAGGCTTCACATCTCATCTACTCAGACTGCTTTGTTTCTGAGCTGGTTCCCTTTCCTACACCCTCTGACTCCATCCTGGTTTGCACATTTTACTCCAGGAAGAGTAATCAAATGTGACTAAATGCTTCTGGGTATGGCAATGACCATCAATTTCCCCATGACTTCATTTATAATCTCTGTGTTTCCATAGACCAAAATGCTTTTTACCACTCCCTTTTATGTGTTGTCTCCTTCCCTCTCCCGCATTAGAATATAAATTCTCTCTTTTATATTTGTGTCCCTTATTACCTAGCATAATGCCTAGCAATATAGTAGTGGGTGCTTAATTAATGTTTTTATTCATTCATTCATTCATTCCATTCATTCATTCACCTTCTTTATCTTCTACTGTGGAGACCAAATATTACTCTCCATGTAAGTTCAACACTGAAAACTACTGACTGGCCAGAAGACAGTCTGGGGTTTCTGGAAGTCATGGCACAGTGTACTTCCCCACCTTAGTTCTCTCATTCAAAGTCTGATAGTTCACAGACCTGATCTTCCAAGTCTTATTCTGTACCATCACTATAGATGAGCCATACTGACTAACAGATTTCTTGGTAATGTCATTGACTTTAGGTGGCCCCTGAATCTTAGAAAGAGACACTTTCCCAGATTGCTTCCTAAAAGGCAGAGTCATTGAGATGAATTTGCATTGCTCCTTGGTCACATTCCACATTTAAATAAGGAAGTGAGAAGGCAATGGCCTTTGACCTAAGTTTCTTCCTCAGATCATCCTTCTATTTTTTTCAGTACTGGAGGGTCTCCAATGTGAAATTTCTCTTTCCACTCTTTAAAAAAAATTAATTTAATTTAAATAATAAATTATTTTTTCTTTCCACTCTTGAGTTAGAGGCTCTAATGCTTCTTTGTGTTCCCTGACAACAATGTCCTCTGTCTTTCTATACAATATTGGACAAGAAGCTTGTATTGTCAGAAAATGAACATAATACATCATAGTATATAGAAGCATGGTTTGGGAGGAAGCCCAAACCTTTCTCTGATGCTTACTAATAGCTATGTGACCACGGGCAAGTCATTTAAACTCTCTCAGTTTCATTTTACTTTTGTTGGTTGCTGTCCTTTCTCAAAGAATACCAAAATGACATCACTACGTTAGAGTCAAGTTACAGTGTGTCTGACAGGCTGATCAGACCAATATGAACTTGGAATGCTCTACCACAGGTTGGGCACAAATAGGCCATGTGAACATTTGGGGTGGATTCTCTAAATTTGTGCCTCTCACATTTCTTTAGAGCTACTTCAATTATGCTTTGCTCATAGAACACAGCACCTTCTCTGATGAGGGCATGCCATGCTGGGCAGTCCTGTGCCAGTGTCTCCCAAGTCACATAATCAATTCTAAAGTTCTCCAGAGAAACTTTGAGAATATCCTTGTTGCTGCTGCTACTGTTTGTTCTTCATTCTCAAAGAGGACCATAACATCATGGAGGTGATGCCATGACATGCAAGTGAATTGGATTTTAGTGAGGGAGGGCTGTGTAAAGACACAAGCCTCACTTTCTCTTCAGGAGCCATCTGGGTCCAGTGGCCAGATATGGATCAGGACAACTGGAGATGGTCCAGGATGCAGTGGGGGACTTCAGGCTTTTCAAGTTAAGGTCTTTAACAGGTCTCAGTCTGACTGAGATTTAATAAGAAGTGAGACAAAGAATGGTCTCTTAAAAAAAAAAAAGGTAGATCTGGGAGGGGAAGACCCTCAGGGTTTCTGGCCAAAGCAGAAACAATTATTACTTACATTCATTCAGTCCTATGCTAGTGTCTCCCAATCACAAAATCAATTCCAAAGTTTTTCAGAGAAACTTTAAGAGTGTCCTTGTATCTCTTCTTCTGACAACTATGTGATTGCTTGCCTTGTGTGAGTTCTCCACAAAGGAAAGCATAAAATTGGCGTTTGAGCAACGTGGTCAGCCCATCACAGTTGTGTTCTCTGTGGTAGAGTTTGAATGCTTGGCAGTTTAATTTGAGAAAGAGCCTCAGTGTCTGTTACTTATCCTGTCAGGTAATCTTCAGAATCGAATGGGGATGATAATGCCTATAGTTGTTGTGATGGTCAAGTGGGATTACACATGTGAGGAACTTTGCAAGCCTTCAAGCCATGTAAGATTTACTTATTACTGAGCCATAGTTTGCTTGCTGCAGTACCATGTCAATAAGTTGAAGAAGATGAATTTGTTTCCAATCAATGTTGAAAATTCAGAGATATTTGCTATTTCTGAGGTTATGGTACCCATCTTCTTGTTGACACCTACCACTTTACTTGGGACCTCCAGACTCATTTTGAAATAATCCAAATAGGGGTAGTCCACAAAGGATTAACCCTTACTGGACTATAAGTTGTTCAATCATTTTTCTGTCATGTCTGATTCTTTGTGATCCCATTTGGGGTTTTCTTGGCAAAGGTGCTGGGGTGGTTTGCCATTTCCTTTTCCAGAGCATTTTTATAGTTGAGAAAACTAAGGCAAACAGGATTAAGTGACTTGCCCAGGATCACACAGCCAAGTGTCTGATGCTGGATTTGAAGTCAGGAAGATGAGTCTTTCTGACTCTAGGTATAAAACTTTATCTACTGCGCCACCTAACTGTCCCTATAATACTGCAAGTGTCCTTTTTTAAAATACCTAGAATATAATTGGTACCTGTTATTTACTACCCAACATGATAGGACACTCCTTAATCCTTACCATTGCAACATTCTGCTTCAGGGAAACCAGGGAAGCATCTTATCACTCCAGAAGAAATACCAGTGGCTCAGCAAACAGAAATCTTCCATGAGCTTCATCAGCAAAGGCACTGTTTTGGTCTCAAGAGACAACACCTGAGGGGATTGTCTGGAGGATTATAGGGTCATGTTTTGTTGTCTTAACATGTTATCTATGTCCATATACTCTTTCCTTTACCTGCTTGTTAAACTAGATCAGTTATGAGCAGCTGTGGGACTAGGGTGGGGAGTTTCCACCACTTACACTGCTACAGGTGCATTATATCATGACATCATGTACAGACCCCCTCAACACTTGAGTCAGGCTAATGTAGTCCATGTGCTCCATGAGCACTATATATCTAACAGCAACTTCTCTAATGTCAGCATAAATTCAAAGACCTTCTCTTTCTCCAGTTGGGAAGTAGATAGGAACTTTATTTCAATGTCCTCAGCCCTGAGACTAAATCAACTATTCACCATCCAGAGATTCATGTACTGACACCTGAGTGTATTTCATCTTCACTGTGTGTATAATATCAAAAACAGGACTCCCAAGGCTCTCTAGAATTAGTCTGTGATTCTCTGAACAAGTTTGTTGCCTTGTCTGTGAAATGTTCAAGCCAGATATCAAAGGTTTCCTCTTTAGGCAATTGGTCATGGTCTCCCAAGAACAGCTTTCATTTTCCATAATACCTTGTTGCCTCACCCCTGATTGTACTGCTTGAATAATAGCCTATACTAGGGGTTGGCAAACTACTGCCCTCAACCTATTTATGTATAGCTGGTGAGCAAAGAATGATTTTTACAACTTAAAATGAGATGAAACTTTATTTTAAAATATTAAAAAAAAACATCCTTAGCTTTCCAGTCTGTATTATAACATACGTTAATGCTTGCTTGTGTAGCAAAATTGTAGGACCAATCAGCCCTTGACTCTATCGTATTGATTCTCATAATCTTAATTCTAAAGTTTCTAGGGTGTGTGTGGGTACTTCCTTACACTTACTAAAACTGTAACCTTTCTCTCATTAATTAATCCATTAGCTCTGTGCTGCATCCCCCAGTTTATAAAATATCAGTTATTTAAAATAAACTAGAGAAATCTTTTCCCAGTAACCAGTTGCTTATCTCCTTATGAATATCAAAACTTCTAGTCTCTTGGGTTTAAATAAGTATCAAAGTAACTGTCTACAATTTATTAATAATGTAACCAACAAAAAGACAAAGACATAAATATATTATTTATGTTTTAGTTATGAGAAAGATCACAGCCAGAGTCGCCTCCAAATATCATTCTTACTTGTGACTTCTCATTTCTGGCATAAAATCACACACAATTCAGCTCTTAATATTACAGATAAGATGCCCAGTCTTCTCTCATTTACTTGCAGCATAAGGGTTAAATCAAGCTCTCTCAAGGATTAAGTCCTTCCTCTTTGTCCTCAAATAGTTTCTTTCTGGCCATAATAGATATCTTTCCTAAATGACAGTTAAAATTGCTGCAATAAATAATAAAACAGTAAAAACAAAAACAAACAAATGGTATGGTGGTATTTCATTAAAACCATTCATGAACTATGGCCAAAGGACCATAAAACTGTGCATACTCTTTGATCCAGCAATACTGCTGCTAGGTATATATCCCAAAGAAATAAAAAAAGGGGGAAGGGAAAGAAAGAACCTATTCGTACAAAAATATTTATAACAGTTCTTTTTATGGTAGCTATGAATAGGAAATTGAGGGGATGCCCATCAATTGAGGAATGGCTGAAAAAGTTGTGGTATGTGATTGTAATGGAATGTTATTGTGCTATAAGAAATGACAAGATAATTTCAGAAAAACCTGGAAAGACTTATGTAAACTGATGCAAAGTGAAGTGAGTAGTACCAGGAAAACGTTGTACACAGTAATAGAAATATTGTACGATCAAGAATTGTAAATTACTTCACTATTCTCAGCAATACAATGATCCAAGACAATACCAAAGGACTCATGAAAAATGCTATCCTCCTACAGAGAAAGGACTGATGTTGTCTGAATACAGATTGAAGCATTTTCTCTTCCTTCCTTCCTTCCTTCCTTCCTTCCTTCCTTCCTTCCTTCCAT